>NC_092869.1:40846807-40855728 GCF_032062135.1 Pyxicephalus adspersus
AGATAGATAGATAGATAGATAGATAGATAGATAGATAGATAGATAGATAGATAGACTTGGGGTAACCCTTGTTATAGCATGATATTGTTGGCCATTTGCTATAATGTGCATGCACACATACACACCTTAGGGCTAGAAGGCTCAGGTAAATAAATACCTGAATAATATGTAATATTATATGTAATAAATGTAATGTAATAAATATGTATTATTTTGGCTTTGGTAAAGGAACCAGGAAATAAACCCACTAGATGAAGATCCTTGGGCACCCCAGCTGTGCACAAGAGTGTCCATTACAATGTTGATTCATATGTTATATCTGATGAAAATACAGCATGTAGTATGGGAATTCCTGAAAAAGTTTAACATTATTTGTTTCATTTCTTCTTCAGTGTGTCCCTTTTCTTGTCACGTGTCATGCAAAGACAGTTCTCCTCAAGTGTGTCCAATCCCAGTAGAACAATCCAAGAGGCCCCTTGGAGTGGATGTACAGCGTGGTATTGGGACTGCCTACAAGGGCTATGTCAGGGTAAGCATCATTCTTTTGAGCAAACTTCCAGTTGGTTTATGTCTGCAATAAAATCCCTGATCCCTTCAAACTGCATGCAGATAGTCTCCTGGCCGAGATTCAAACCTGGGACCTAGCGCTGCAAAGGCTAACAACTGAGCCACCATGCTGCCCATCATTATTATCAAGTAAATCTTCATCTTCAAGTAAATCAGTGAATCAATCTCACAAGCAGAAAATTACATTTTTGGGGGCACTCCACATTGCCATATTGAATTTTTGGACGGTTTTAGAAAGAGCTGATTTTTTCACTGCTGATAAACATAGCTTGGTTTTATAACCTGAAATCAAAGGCTTTATATATAATGCCATCAAAGTGTAATGTGCTGGCATCAAAGTGTTGGCAAGCACAGGCCTCCCCACTAAATGTGTATACATTATATTGGAAATATTATATTGTAAATTTACTTTGGGCAGCCACAAAGAGTTAAAGCCATGAATAACATTTGCAAAGCTTTTTCTTAAATGAGTCCTTTGATCCAACAGATTCCAAAGCCCACTGGAGTTAAGAAAGGCTGGCAGAGGGCGTACGCAGTTGTGTGTGATTGTAAGCTCTTCCTCTATGATGTTCCAGAAGGGAAATCCATGCAGCCCGGGGTTGTTGCCAGTCAAGTTGTGGATCTAAGGTGGGTCGTTTCTTCACGCTTCATGAAACCTATTGTACATGTACCAGTAATTTTTTTTTTTTAGTTGTTTAGTTAGAAAAATGTTAATGCTCCCTGTCATGTTATCACTGGCTCACAAATTTCTTGGGAACAGGGATTTCATAGTCATTTCCTGTTAGTGCAGGCAGACTCCCTACTGTGATCACTTCTCATTTATCTGTTTGGATTGAAATCCGGTCTCCTCTTCAGTGCTAAATCTGGTGATCTGTCTAAAGTGGCTGCTCTGGTTTCCAATCTTAGTTGCAAATAAACAGAAAAAAAAATATTGCATATACTTTGTTAAATAAGACACAACCTTTTCCCCTAGTGTGTGATTGGGCTGTTTTAAATCAGGAAAGTTGCACTGTTTTACTTGGAAATAAAGATAATGGATGTGGAGAAGGAGGATTGGTAGTCCAGTAGAGAAATGGGTCAGGGCAGACAATGCTGTTTGGGGATCAGTGCAACAGAAGTAGCAATACCTCTCTAAATGATTAATTCATATGTCTTTTGTAAGGGGTTCTCTCACTGATACATCATATAAAGAAATTTCAGACAATCATTTCAATCTTTTGGTAACAGTTTGGAGAAGGCCTTTTTCTGTAACAGCATGACTGTGCCACTGTGTACAAAGCTATCTCCAAAACGAGATGTTTTGATGCAACTGCACAGAACCCAAACCTCAACCATACAGAAGCCCTTTGAGATACATCGGAACCCTGGTTACAAGCCAGGTCTTTTCATACAACATCAGTACCTGGTTTACAAATTCTCACCAAGACAATTCACACTGTCCAAAATTTTGTGGACTACATTGGAAGAAAACTGAAAAAGGCAACAAGGTGTTCCAAGGTCCATTCTAATGCCCGTGGTTTTAGAATGTAATTTCCAACAAGCTAAGATAGGTGTCATGGTAATTTGCCCAAATTCCTTTGGCTGTATATTAGAAGGTGAGACGCAGTTCCCTAGCATGTGTGATGATGACCCTGCCTTTGCTTACACACACTGTCATCTTCTTTGTAACACTAATTCACATTCTTTCTGTTTGTTTTAATCAGTGATGAAGAGTTTTCAGTGAGCTCAGTCTTGGCATCGGATGTCATTCACGCAACCCGCAAGGACATTCCCTGCATATTTAGGGTACGTGTAATACAATATCTTTTATTACTCCTGGAAGTGAAACACTGCTGTTGTAGTGTTCCTGTCATAAGCGTGAAGAGTACATCTAATTTTTAATTAGGAAATTAGTTCTGCTTTGTTTATGTTAGTAGGGCTAAAGTGTGGGCTGTATTTTGAATTTTCTCAGATTAATTAGGGCATGTTTACCTATTGGATCATTTGAGTGTAACACTGCTTGACACAGAAATTTTCACTGACTGAATTAGTGAATACAAAAAGTCAGCAAAAGCCAGAGTTGTATGTTTACCTTGTGGATATCCATATCAAAGTACTAAAAATATTCAATAACAACCTCTTAATGACTGACAGGGTAGATTGACTCCCTAATATGTGCATATATAAGTCTACACACATCTTTGCACTGCTTAAAACATACCTAAACTCAACATTTTTACTTTACATAGAAGGGTAGACATCCATTCTAAATAAAGTTAAAAAAAAATTTGCATCCCGGAAGGCTCTGACTGCTCCTGCGGATGCCTGATTTCGACCATGCGCAGAAGGGGCATTTTTGCCACCAAGGGGAAAGAGATGCCGATCTTATGCATGTACAATGAGATCGGCTCTCTTCCACCATCACCCCCCTCCCCACCCCACCCCACAGTGACTATGTCACCCAATCTCACACCTGCGCGAGATCTGGTGACATAGCAAGAAGACGGTGGAAAAGAAGATAAAAGATGGCGGCACCTGGTGCTTACTCCACCCTGGTACGAAGAGGAATTCCGGGACAATGCTGGATCGGATCGTGGGAAAGACCAGGAGCATCAAGGGTTCTGCAGGATTTATTTTTAGCTTAGTTCTGATTTAAAACACATACATGTGACATTTCACAGCAAGCAGCTTATCTAGGAAAGAAGCTAGGGATAAGAATCTGACGAGGAGGTGTTAGAGATTAGAGGTAGTGCCCGCCACACTACTTAGGCTTTCAGTGTCACAGTGGTAGCGTTGTGACAAATAACAAGTTTGTGTTTTAAACTTATAAAATCTAGATGAACTACAGCAAGATTTTTTTACATGCTTATACATTTTAGTTTCAAATATATTTTTGTATACACACAGGCTACCTGAATCCTAAGGTTTGTTCAGTCCTGGCCTGTAATATGCAATAAAACATAATAGATGTTCTTTAGGGCACATTGCAAGCTAAATAGAAGTTTCCAATTTTCCATTTTTTCTCCCCAGGTGACAGCATCCCTTCTAGGTGCTCCATCCAGGACAACCACCTCCCTACTCATCCTAACAGAGAGCGAGAATGAGAAGAGAAAATGGGTTGGCATCCTGGAGGGGCTGCAAGCCATCTTACAGAAAAACAATCTAAAGAATAAAGTGATACATTGTCCACAGGAAGCCTATGACAGCACTCTGCCTCTCATCAAAACAGTTGTGGCTGCAGCTATTATAGGTTGGTAAAGTTATGTTTTCCTAATGTATTTAATGTGAATTGTTAGCCAACTTGATTTATTACTTAGAAGCTGTCTATGATAGTATTAAACCTTTCAGACTTAGGAATCAGGATGATTTATCAACTTACAAACTTCAGCTTTCTATCGTGTACTGGCAAGCCAAGGGTTGTCTAATTCACACCAAAAAAGGAAAAAATTAATTCTACTCAAAATTATTTTTCTTTTATAGATCGGGATCGAATAGCTGTTGGGACAGAGGAGGGACTGTATGTAATAGAAGTTACAAGAGATGGTGAGTTTGGCATTCTCCTTTTCATCTGTCATCTATCATGTATCTATTCATCATTCATGTCTCTTTATTACGTTTTGCGGATGGTCTTGTCCAGGTGTTATTTGCCACCAGAAATTGGTGAATCAAGGCCAGGTTCCTTTTTTTTTGCAGTGACTCTTCTCCCTTAGAAATTCATTGAGTGTTACATTTAAGGGTGTCTTCAGATTCAACATTAATATTCAAAATTAGTTATGGACCCTAAAATGTCCATTTTAAAATTAAACTACAAGACACATGCCCAGGTATAGTTCGTCACGCTCCATTTCCTCCTGTGTGACAGGACTGGTGCTTGGTATTTGGCTATTGAAGAACCATCACAGTCACATGGGAGCAAGGAGAGTCTTCAGCCCTGTGCATTGTCTCAGAGCTAACATTCTTCTCTTGACACTGGGCAGTGAATGGAGCGGCTTAGAAGAAAATTATAAGATTCCATGATGGACTTTTTTATAGTGGGCTTGTTGCTTTTCCTTACATGGGCAAAGCACCGCACATATTTACTTTAAAGGAAACCTATATTCCTAGAAATATACTGCTGTTGTTGACCACTTCATAAAATTTCTACTTGTCTGGCTTTCTCTGAATTGGGTTTTCAGAGGCACTGACCTGACCTATATTGGCCTAACTTGACTTAACTATAATAACCTTAATAACTCAGCAACTTCAAAAATGCAGAAAGTTTCAGTGAGCAGGATTTATTAAAGCCACTGGATCAACTGAACGACCAGGAAAGAAGCTTGTCATCAGTGACCCTGCAAAAGTGTAATTCAAATAGTGGTGAAATCAACCCTTTTTTATGTAGTTATCTTCTTGCCTAACACCATATTCTGTCTTTCCAGTGATTGTTCGAGCGGCGGACTGTAAGAAGGTATACCAGATAGAACTGGCCCCCAAAGAAAAGATTGTTGTCCTTGTATGCGGTCGGAATCGGCACGTCCACTTGTTCCCCTGGTCCTCTCTGGAAGGCTCTGAGGGCAGCTTTGACATAAAATTACCAGAATCCAAAGGCTGCCAGCTCATCATTATTGGGACACTAAAGAAGTCACCCTCCTCTTGTTTGTTTGTCGCTGTCAAACGTCAGATCCTTTGCTATGAAATCCAGAGAACTAAACCATTCCATAAAAAGTTCAATGAGATCCTGGCCCCGGGTAATGTGCAGTGGATGGCCATCTTTAAGGACAAGCTTTGTGTTGGTTACCAGTCTGGCTTCTGCTTGCTAAACATCCACGGAGATGGACAACCAATCAACCTGGTCAACCCCAATGACCCCTCCTTGGCATTTCTTTCCCAGCAACCCATGGATGCTCTCTGCGCTGTGGAGGTTGGGAAGGATGAGTACCTGCTTTGCTTTAGCCAGATGGGAGTGTTTGTGGACTCGCAAGGCCGAAGGTCCCGCTTGCAGGAACTGATGTGGCCGGCTACTCCTGTTGGTTGCAGTACGTACATATTATCAACTTGTAATCTTAACTGTAGATCAATTGCAGTTTTTTCACATAAGTAGCTTCCTGTCTGCCATTCAATCATAAAACAAAATTATAGGTAGAGCATTTTTCAACCCCTGGTCCTTCATTTTCCGAAAGGGGACTGGTGGTGAGTTTTCCATGGTGAGGTGTGGCACGTTGTGACAATTCATTGATGCTTGGAGAATTCCGCTATCTTGAAATACAAACTACACACTGTGGCTTTACCTGAGTTGAAAAGATTTGTAGGAACCTAGAGGGTGGTTTAATTTTACAATATCCTTTTTTGGGTACTGACCCTTTAAGGCTTCTGTCCCTAAAGTACAGTGATGTTTTCATATTATCATAGCAGGTATATGCCCTCCTGTACTTCTGTGCATTAAAGGGGCTGGGATCATTTAGGCACCTCCAGGTCTAGCAGGAAATACCAGTTATAACATCTACAATAGGCGGACAATGTGGCCCTCCAAGTAAATTCTGATTATACATCATAACACAAATGGACCAGTTCCTGTCATACCTTTTCTAAAAGCAATATTTTGTTCTTTTAAACCCCTGGGTGTCATTTTAAAACCAATCTGACTGCTCTTGCCTCTGGCTAGGTGCTGAAATGTTCCTGTAGAGGTTGCTAGGGATGGTCTCTCGTTTGATGCTGTCTGCATTTACCTTGAGCCGGCAGCATGACATCAAACTTCTTTTTATCCGTAGGTGGGATTCAGACCACCCTTGTAAGAGGAACATTCTGATGTTCATCCCACTGTGACCCAATGTATTGGTTTTAGCTGGGGTTCCCTGGGAGCTGAAAATATTTCAAAGGGTTTTTCTGGGAGTAAATAACTTTAGCAAGGCTGCCCTATATGCTTAAATTGAACTATAAGAAGATGTAGGCCACATGGTCTCAGAAGTGAGTCTAAAAATTAAACATTCTCTGTATTTGTGAATGTCCTTCCTCAGAATCTTTAATTCGCCAACTACTTTTAACCTAAAAATTAGTTGTATGCAGGAATCTCGGTAGGACCTTTATTTTTCCTTACAATGAACCCAAAGCTTCTCACACATCATCTGTACACGCTAGGAACTAAAAAGTCACTTTAAATGACAGTAAACTTCTTCTCTGTATTGCTAAGCAAAATGCACAATGTGTAGGCAACAACCAAATATGACTTTCCAATATTTATATTTAGCTTCTGTCAATACTTTTTGTTTAGAGCTGAGAAGTTTTGTTCTCCATATGCTGAACATACATACTTTTAGAGTTAGCCTGCCAAAAATCAAATCCGTCTGCGGAATGCTTACACCCCCCCATACTAAGACATTCTGAATTACCCAGGAGCACCCATACCCCAAGGCAGTCACTATGTAGGTGGCAGCTATAAGCATGCAGGTGCTTTATGAAGACGTATACCTTGCAGAGTGCATGCCAGACCTTTGATGTTAGAGCTGTTAAAGAAATTGTTTTTTTTAGTGTGATACTTGGGACACAAAAACTTAATTTAAATATATCCTAAAAACCCACAAAGGATATGAATAAATGTAATACACCAAATGCCTTTTCAAACCCAGGTATTACTTTAAAAAGTTGTGATTACATTGTCACTGTGGCTTTTCCAGAGCCTTGGGATGGACCCATCAGAGCCACCCAGTACCAGCGCCTGCTGAAAACTAAAGAGGGACAGATACAGGACTGGTCACCATGCACAAGGGGAGAGAGCAGCAGTGACTGCAGGACAGTCCTGTAAATAGGCAGATATTGACACTGAATTATTGCACATATCTGAAAGAAATACAAAGACCACACAATATGGCCAATGTATGTGAGCCCAGGTGTTTTTATTGAAGGGTAGTAATAATACTACAGTGTCCATTTACATGGTTTACTATTTACTAGGCCTTTAAAAGTAAACAGTCAGCGGCGTGATGACATCGCAGACCATTTCAGTGCCTGGTTTAACACTGTGCAACTCTTAAACGATCCATAGCGCAGCAATGACCACCTTAGACCACATGTGGTATTCAAGCTTTAATTCTAAGTTTTATACTTATAATAAAGGTAATGTGAACTCTCTTTGCTATAGGCTGCAGCTCCTCTTATGTCACCGTGTACAGTGAATATGGAATCGATGTGTTTGATGTCCACACCATGGAATGGGTACAGACCATCGGGCTAAGGAGGGTGAGTTTATTTTGTAAAATTTTGATCTCAGTCTCCCCAGCTTCCATGCTGTGTATTTTCTCCTTATTTATTTATTTTTATATGTTTTGACAGATCAAGCCATTAAACATGGAAGGTTCTTTGAACCTGCTGAATTCCGAGCCAGCCCGCCTTCTGTATTTGAAGAGTATATTTTCAGGTTAGTTGTCACCATTTATTTATCTCCCTGGTTTTGAAATGGTCATCTTAGAATGACTGGGCTTAATTTATTGGTTGCTGTTACATTAAGTGGAAGAATCGCAGAACATGGGCATAACCATTTGGTGTATCTGGCTGCTGTTCCTTATTGAATTTTGCAGAATAAAAGACATGGCTGTAATTTGACCTGACACAACACTTGGGTATAAAGCCCTGCCCATAGGAGGCAAGATACCAAAGAAGGGTGTAACCTGCACAGAGTGCGGAGGCTATAAACCAGTGAGGCCAAAAAAAATCAAATTTTTGTGCAGTGTATGTACATCAAATCCTGTACCACATAGGCAAAATACGGCGTGCTGGCCATGTCCCACTTTTACACATAATTTATATCAATTCATTTAAACACTTTCCATCCATCTGATACTGGCCCAACCCTTCTGTCCAATTGTGACGCCTGAGCCAAAAAAAATTCCCACTAGTGTACAGTATGGAGCGCCATTCCCTTCTTGTCCCTCCATCCTATTCATCTAATAGCTGAGATGTATTTTATTAAAAAATCGTCTGCTCAAGGGTCAGACAGATGTGTTTAGGTTTTTAGGTTTAGAGTATTTAGGTTTTAAGTCTACATTTTCATTGGGACCCTCTTCCTGTTTAGTGTTTCCCTATGGTTCTTTGGTTTTATGTAGCATGCTTTGTAAGTTATTCCTTGGGTCTGTGATTCACTGGTTTTGCAGGTGTGATAGGTAAGACTTTAGGATAAAGAGTTCCTGTCCACTTACTATGATTTCTCTTTTAGAAGGGGCCGTTCTTACTGTGCCAGAGACCTCCGACAACAGCAAAAAGCAGATGGTTAGGACCAGGAGCAAGAGAAGATTTGTGTTTAAAGTGCCCGAAGAAGAGAGGTTACAGCAGCGAAGGTAAAAATATTAGCAATTGTAGTTTGTGTATAATATGCTCCAAATTAAGGTTATATATATATATATATA
>NC_092869.1:40855850-40870675 GCF_032062135.1 Pyxicephalus adspersus
AGGGAGATAGAGCAGGGCTTGGGTTACTAAAGTAGATTTATGCTGTAAGCGACAATAAGTGAACCTGAACTGCACCCTCATGTACACTTTAAGATGCACACCGTTACCTTTTGAAAGGCAGCCAGTCAAACCAGTCTTTAACGTACGTATACAAATATTCAGAAAACAATCCAATAAATCCAGTGAGCTTCTTACTAACTTCAATGGTGAGTTATGCCTCTTCTCTCTAAAAAACCCTACGAGAGTTGTAAGCCCTCATGTCTCACGTTTAACCTATAAACTCCTTCCTTTTATGTTATGTAGTCCAGCAAGAACTACAGAGAACTGTGCAGAGCTGACAACACTGCATTAAATTGCAGTGCCACAGAGGTAGCTTTATCCACCTAACGTAGGAAGTTAGGAGCTCCCTGGATTTCCAGCAGGTCAAAAGGCATATGGCTGTACTGAATGTTTTTGGGATACAATATGAGAAAATGTGTTTTAGAGATATACAGCCATACATATAACCAGACATACATTTAGATGTTTATGGTAACACATTGTTGTTTCAGGACCAACAACCAACGGCTTTTTTTTTATTGCAGAGAAATGCTTAGAGATCCTGAATTAAGGTCAAAGATGATCTCAAACCCAACCAACTTCAATCACGTTGCTCATATGGGACCCGGAGATGGGATGCAAGTTCTCATGGACCTGCCTCTGGTAAAACATTTTGTTCTGTTGGATTCTGCGCCCAGTTCCACTCTTACCATTGTCTTGATGATGGCTCGTTTTCTTGTTTCCCGCAAATGTAACAGAGAGAATTTCCTCCCCTGTCATCCTCTCGCCATTCTCTTCTGATTTCACCTCCTGCAAACTTTGAGCACGTCTATCATATGAGCTCTGTCTCTGGCACCATCTTCCTTCAGAACGAACGCAACTCCCCGACTTCTTCCTCTTCCTGTCCCTCGTCCACCTCCTTACCGAGGGTAGGAGTAACCAATGGGACTGCAGCGATATGCAGTTGTCACCCCTTTTTGTTACTGCTGTAACCAACGCTAATCCCTGAGCTTGACTGCAATGCACTTATTTTACAAATTGCTGAAAGCTGCCTAACATTTTCTCAACTCACTTTTGTATCTGAGTGATAAGCCATTGCCTGCGTTATTTCTGTTAACTAGACAAGTAATAGTAAAGCTTTTTTTTTTTTTTTTTTTTAACCAGGTTATGTTTTTGTTTTAAACTATCATGATCCTTATTATGGTGAAACAGGGTATTGTAGGTATTCTTTAGGGCTCTGGAATGTTTTGGATTTTGGTAGTGGTTGAGAATCTTGCTGCAGAGTCTCTAGAGCATTACATAAGACATTGAGAGATTTGTAGACAATATTAGAAATTTAGAACATTACAAATCCAATGAGCAATATTACAAGCCTTATTATCATTATAATGGATTTCTAAAATTAGACAGAGTATTTATTATTATTAATATTATTATTAATATTTGTAGTAGTAGTATTTATTATTATCATTATGCTCATAACAATGAGTTGTTGCTGAAAGGAAACAGAGGCTTTTATTTGATGGAAAATGTGTTTAGTAGTTTCCCTGTCTATGGATTTTATGAATCCACCCAATTAGTGTTTGTGATAAGAGGATGTTGAGCAAAGTTGTTCTGGAACAATGTTGTCATTATCTTGAGTATATATTAGGCGTTTATAGCTAAAATTAACAACTGATTACACAGTAAAGTTAATTTACCTGAGCTGCTAAGGATTTGTTATTCTGTGCATTCAGTCCCAAGAGATATACAAAGACAGGCTTAGCCACTATATGAGCATAATAAATGCTTTCTACACAAAATGTGTGTGTTAGGGGCAGCATTGAATGTTCCTAGGTCACTGCAGCTTTCTATGGATGTAAAACAATGTGTATGTGTGGGTTTATCTGGTTCTAGAGCAGCATAGGTGTTATACTGATTTACATTACCTGCATATTATACGTTATTTGTCAGGGCTTTAAATGATTTTATATAACTTTTTCTCATACACAGAGTGTACTTCCGTCATCCCAGGAGGAAAGTACGCGGGACAGAACACGCCCACCTTCAACCAACCTGGCCCGACAGCAGCAGCTGAGGAGCAGATCTTACATCTCATGGCCATCGTCAGGTACCGTGTTTCATTTACTATATTTTCCAACTTCCCTTATATAAGCTTCAGACTGGGCAAGCTATGGGCCTCTAGGTACCGAGGAGGTGTGTATGTCAGAAAACCTACTACTGGGTGTACTTACATTCAACCTTCAAACAATCACGTGGTTATCTGCTCTCAGGAGTTTGTCACTGTGCACCCTGCAGCGATGAGTGCTTGAGATGTATTTTTGAGCATTTGCTGAATTCTTTAGTAAGAGGTTGTGATTTTCTTTGTACATGTTGCACACAATCACTGGTCTTCTGTCCTTCAGAACACTTTCAATTGCTTGCTGCTGTAATTGAAATGCATTCCCATTCAAGACTATCCTGAGATGCTATATAAAGCTTCTGGGGGGAAAAATGCTCCTCCACACTGACTTTCCTGCACAAAAAAAAAATGCCTTCCAACTGCTCCCATTTGTTTAAGTGATGACCAGGGCTTACACTTAGGGCAGTTCAGTACTGGTTGGAGCAATAGACTGCAGCAGGACTCCTTTACAAAAACACCAGCCTGGACATAGGAAATAAAAGGAGGTGATAAAAAAAATGGATGATGTGAAGTTTAATGTGTGAACACATTCCCCGTGAATGAGTGAATGGCTGCACCAGCATTTTTTTTTGTTTGTTTGCAAAGGGGTTTTAGCTATTGGTTTGCAACTATTGCAGCTGTTTATTAACTTTTTTTTAAAAGTGTATGTAATGGTAACATGTTGTCAAATAAACAGGGAGGTATGCTCCTTGTGGCTGGCGTTTGTTAAGGAGCCCTCTCAGCTTGTACCTGGTAGTAATGTACATTATCAATGTCAGGAAAATATTCACTCTACATTTGGTGTACCCATAGGTTAGTGAATGCCAGTCTTTATAATTTATTGGACCATGCAGCATTGTCTTTAAACCTGCAAAAATGCGTGTGTGTCAGTAAATAGGTCCATGGTATTTAAACCCTGTAGCCATGTGTCTAGGCTTTGAAAACCAGAGGTAGCTAATGTTCTGCAAAATTTAATTTTCTTTTTAGGTGGAGGCGATTCATCACGTAGTATATCAGACGCTGATCCAGATCTGGAAAGAGAGGTAAAGGACTTCTGCGTATAAGACCAAAAATATAACAATTTGCAGTCCTTAGGTGTGATGGCTGTATTTTTCAGGCATTCCCTATTTATTTTCCTCTGGTGGTCCTGTCTTGTGCTGTAGGTCACCCTAAAACAGAAAGCCGTAGGACTAATATGGGTGTAGATGCTTTTTAGTTCACCTGGGCAGGGCTCAAACCCCCCGAGGTGTTACGGATCAGCTTCCTAAACATCTGACTGGAATAGCAGATTTTTTTTCTAAATATCAAACATATGTATTACAATGCTTTCAATAATTTATTTAAAGCCCAGTTGAATTTTCAGTCTAAATATATATTCCAGGTGCATAAAAACAAAAAGCCTTGTAAAGTTTTACATTCTTTATTTAGAAAGCAGCCAAAGTGGAAAAACCTGTCCGTTGCCAGCAAACTGAGGGGAAGGACTTTTGCTCCTTGTCTAGAAGTCCATAGCATAAGTTTTGCTGATTGCAAAGAGTCAGACCTCTTCAGTGACCACTGGTTCCATGTAGAGAACAAGCACCCCGTTTCATAGCATGCTGGCAGGAAAAAGGCTTTAGAACGATATTTTAGAAAGAAAAAAATCTGCACACACCTTTTGTGTTGATGCCCCTAGGGTGTGTTTAGCTGATTAAAAGTTTATTTAGGCTTTTGCAGGCCACAAAGGAGCAAATAAGAGACGTTAATAAGTTGGCATTTACACACATTTTAATGACGGTTTCCATCTTTTACCCCACAGCCGGATTCAGACTCCACAAAGCATTCCACTCCATCCAACAGCTCCAACCCAAGTGGCCCTCCAAGCCCTAATTCTCCACATAGGAACCAGCTGACGCTAGACGGCCTGGACCAGTCAGCCTGTGATGCATAGCGCGTGCTGTTTCCCTGCGCACCAAGACGTGAGCTAGTACACCGTTTCCACACGATAGTGCCAAGACGTGTTGCACAAAGTCTAAAAAAAACCCCATTATTGTAGATATCTTTAACGTTAAAAAGAAAAAAAAAATGGGTTTAATATATGTGATCAAGCTTTTATATGCAAAATTAGTTCACTGTTTCTAATTAGCCGTTTCGCTCTTTTATGTCACACTACAAGAGACATCGTAATAGGATGTAATGTTTTTGTTTTTACAATTTCACCCTTTTGTGGCCTTTTGCCAGCTCACGGCTATGGCGCTGTCCCACAACTTTAAGCGGGAACTTTAGCGTCCTAGCCGGAGGTGGCTAAAGGCATCCATTTTGTATGATGCTGCTAGTTTCTGGGACAAAAGAATAAAACAGGAAATACATGAAGCTGCTACCAGGATTATTAATACATGGTATCGGCAATGAAAAGTTTCATTAGGATAAAAGGAAATGTTTTTAAACTCGAGACTTAGCTAGGAAATGTTTTTTTTATATAGGAATGTATAGCTGAACTAGCTTTGATGTACAACAAACAGTGTTATACGGGTCGATTATAACACAATCTGGGCTCCACAAGACTGGTTTTGCTTTCACCTGGCCACCTCCATGCAAAGCTGATCGACTAGGCACAAATTAACTGGCTTTTTATATCTCTGAGGATACATGATGACTTTTACCGTCTCATTCTCAGTTCTTTCACTGAGATGTTGGGGTGCAGGACACCAAGCTTAAATGTCTGTTGCCCAGTAGGATCTCTGGAAAATTATGCTTGTTTGGAGTGGAAAGATGAGAACACCAAGCTGTAGAGTTTGGTCCAAACATTATCTTTTATCTGTAAGAAAACAAGGGTCTTATCTAGAGTTGTCAGCCAACAACATGTTTCTTGGGCTGTGCACAAATCTCGGGGTTTGGTATTTATTGTGCAGCCTGGACTTGTTGTTTACTCCTGAGTTGTAATTTCTTTTGAACAATTATTTCATGTTGTAAAAATAAAAATATATTTTTTCTTCACCACTGAGTAACAGGAAATCCTATACCTTTCTGTTTTATTGCCGTCTTAGTTTTCCTTTTTTTTTTTTTCTTCCTAGGAAGATGTGCATTCCTTCATCAGCTCTGCTGTGCTAATTTGTTTTTACCAGCACTGTTTTTGTTCTCCTTTTGAAATCCAAGATTTTTTTCCCTAGCAATGACTGGCTCCAGTCCAAGAAGCTCCCTCATATGTTCAGTTGGTTGTAGAGTCTTCTTCTCAGCTTGTCATTCCATCTTTGATGTTCTGGTTGGACCATTGTCAGCTTTTTGATCATAGATTGGGATCCCCCTTCCTCTTGGCAGTCTTCTGCCTTCCGTGTCTTCTGCGTTTGGTGTTATCCACCTTCCATCTTTTAGGTGGTTCCAGGGTTGTTTTGCTTCTTCTGAGACCCAGGATATGCAGTACAATATGAAACATGCTGGTAGTAGGTGGGGTTATCCTAGGCAGACCTTCAGTTTTTTTGTTTGACAAAGTCTAATGCTTTTGTAGGTGGTAGTATAACCAAAAGGTATAGGACATCCTTTGAATCCCTCTCTAAAAAAAATGTTGCAATACGTTTTACAAAAATCCTATTATTTGGACCAATCTCTATTGCTTGGTAATTTCATGCTATATGAGCTATAGGCAACTTAGCCAGCGATAGCAACTATCCTGTTGCTAGTAATTGCACAAAAACATTCTTGCAGCTCAACCCATTTAATATATTTAGATTTTTGTTTATGAAGCATTCTGGGGACAGGGTGATACCATCATTGGCCATTCATGGGGACCATT
Source organism: Pyxicephalus adspersus (assembly GCF_032062135.1). NCBI lineage: Eukaryota > Metazoa > Chordata > Amphibia > Anura > Pyxicephalidae > Pyxicephalus > Pyxicephalus adspersus. The sequence goes on from NC_092869.1 coordinate 40,861,817, forward strand.
TTACTTGATCTAGAATTATTTAAGGGGTAACTATCATAGTCTCCAGGATCCTTCAGAGATCTATAAAGCCAACAATGTGTTTCAGGTCATTACCAACACAAAACCAGTATATCAGTAATATATGGTGTTAGCTTTTATTTAGGACTAAAAGCATGGTCTGGCATTATGGGAAGCTGCAACCATGTATCAGTATTTTTTAAATATAAATTATGTTCACTTTAATAGCGCAATCATGCCAATGGGTGCGTTTTTGCTTAGAGTAAATATGTCATTTCTGGCAAATTCAATAGTGGTGACCGGGGCAGGGAAGTAATATGTGAGTAGATTTTACCTGTCTTATGTTGGACACACAGAAGCCTTTGACGTGTCCATCATGTTCCCTAAAAATGGCCTAAGAATGTTGCCATGATAATCTATTAACATTGTGTATATGGCAGACAGAGTATTCCATGCATGAGCGGTTCTTTATAGTACAGAATAGAGATTATATTTTCCAGTGGATATATCAAAGGCTTTGATGTGTACAAAAAACTATGATGGGTTTTTTCCTATTTACAAAGTCCGTTATTTTACTGCCTTACCTTTCAGGATTTAAATGACCAGAACAGTGGACGCACTTTAAGCGCAATGAAATGACTTGTCAGTAATTTAGCTCATTCTTGTTCTGCGTATTAAAGTATGTCATGAGCAGAGGGAAGGGGCAGCCATTTTGTTCTAGACCTGCTCCGTGTGGGTACATGGACAAGTTGGTAACGTCCAACTACCTATTGCAGAGTAATACTTTGTGTTCAGCCAAAACCTCCAACACAACAGCTTGTTGGCGGCCCAGTAAAGTGTTAAAGGATTTCAGCTCTGCCTAAAGAAATAGGAGCATCTGATATATGTAGAGAATGAACAACTAAAAAGTAAAAGTTATATTTAAAAAAAAAAATCATGATAAATGTTCTAGATCAGATGTCTCTAACCTTTGGCAACACACAAAGCTGTCTTTAAATTTCAGCAACTTGTAAGTAAAATTGCTGAATCAAAGGTGCTTCAAAACAAAAGGTGAACAAAGTCTTACAGTTCATTTATTGAGAAGCAGCCATAGCCAGTGTTCAATACTCCACCCCCTGCCAAAAACTGAAGGAGCCTTTGTAAAAGCAATGGTAACTCTGCAATGGTTCAACACTGACCCAGAGTCAGACCTAAAGCTCTGCAGTGGTCAAATGTCATGTTCCCTAATGTTCTTGCTCCATCTAGGTATAGTTTTGTGACTGCCCCTGGCTCTGGTTTATTGTGAGCAAAGATGTATAGACTTTGTGGCTGCTGTGTCTTCATCACACAGAAAACAAATTCATATATGCAGGGTCGAGTTTGTATCGTCTACGTGAGACAAATCAAATGAGCGATTTATTCTCCCTAGAACTCTATTTAGTATACTGATCACTATATTTTGCAACTTCTGTTGTCTGAAGGCACTTTGGTAAAATCTTAAGTGACACCCTCCTCGTGGTATACTAGCTATTGGTCAGGGATTTCTGATCTAGTGTTAGTCTAATTTATTACCTGGCCCACACTCCTTGCTTAGTGCATCACAGGCAACCCCCAATTGGACATGAATCCTCCCTATTGATCTTTATATTAAATTATTGTACATTTTATAAACACGGGGGGACCTTTCTTTAAATCGTCTTTGCCTGTAACAAATTTTAAACACTAATTTTGTTTTACAGATGTCTATGCTGCAATCGAATCACTGACAAATGTTTGTCAGATACTAATGAATTGTGAGCTTATCTGTCCTCCTCTACACTACGGTCCTTTGTTAACACTCAGAAACCCCTAGCAGCCAATCAGAATTTAGCAGCTTGGCATAGCCGGTGCAGTAAAGGTTGGTTTCTGACTAGCTGCTGTGGCTTGCCACATTTTACCATATTAAGGTATGATTTTTCATGCCATTTTTTTTTCTATTGTTGGTCACAATGTTTAGTTTTAGCACTACATGCCTTTCTTTCAAGACGTCACCCATTTATTGTAAAGGTCCCACGTATGGCAGAATATGAAAGCCTAACGATTGTCTAGTTCTTTTATACAGAGTTTCCTTTTAAATGGAAATCAACTGGTCGTTTGCATTCTTCTTAAATACACTAGCGGTGCCCCCTTCCTTCTTTGTACATATACGGTCACAGGGCAGTTACAGATTTGACTTGTCACTGCAGATCAAATCTGTCATTGCAGACTACATGGAAGGGTTCCGCAGGCAAAAAAGAAAAATCCCCCGTAGTTTTAGCCAAAGCAACTTTTTAATTTTTTTCCTCACTGCCAGAGTAAGTCAAAGAATTAAAAGTACCTTGGCAATTGTTTTCCTCTAGGGCAAAGGGTTAAACACATGTATAGATATGCGCTGCTTTTTTCTGTGTTTTTTTTTTTAATGCCATCTCTGCCCCCTTTTTGCCGAAAGTCTTTGAAGCCAGAGGTGTACCAGCCTCAATAGGTGGTAAACCAAATCTACGCTTGCATGAGGAACGCAAACTATAGCCGTCTGATCTTGTCAAAATAGGATTCACAACACATGTATATTTTGCTTCGGTCCGTGCCACGCTCGCTGGCTCTGCTTTGTATATTTAATCTCCATGCTTTCCATGTATGATACATTTTATAATCCACCAACCTTGACCTTGTTTTCCATTGCAGGCTATATATCCCCTCCTGAAATTGAAATGCAGTCTTGGAAGGGCTCCAGTAGGCTGAATCATCCCCATCGCAGCGTTAGGAAGATTCCCCCTTGGGCGTTTTATTGCCCTTCCGTCAAGGTCAGATTGAAGGTGTCATGTCTGTCAGCTGGGTTTATTCTCCTTTATTGGAGAATCCTTTGGCCGACGCCATCTTTTGACTCTTAATGGAAGTGGCGGTTAAGGAGAACAAAGATGATCATCGTCCATTGCAGTCTTGGGGAAAGACATGACCAGAATGTGATTCAGCTTACTAGCAGCCACACAAAACTGAGTGCAATTCTGGGACGTGATGACCATTAGGAGCTTGTAATTATTTTTTACTTTTCCTTGCGGCTGTCATATCCATGTTGTCACCGTCACACTAGCGTGCCTTTTGTGCCAATCTCCTGACAGTTGGATTGTCATTTAATTTAATGTTCTGTTTTTATTGGGCTAATGATGTAAACCTGATTAGTAACTTGTATTTTTTTTTTCTGAGACACTGTATAGGACTTGCACTTATTTTTTAGTTTTTAAAACAAGAAGAGATCTCCGATGACTCCTGTTGTGTGATAGTCGTGCTTTGGACTGAGTGAGAAGGCTCCTGCGATGGGCCCCAAACTACTGTTTTGGGGAAGGGGGAGGTCTGGAATTCTGTGTTTTTTTTCTTCTTGTTTTTATGTAAGTTGTCTTTGTAATTATAAATTGTAAGAACTTTTTTTTTTTTTTTTAAACTATGTGACCTGTTAATAAATCAGCGTTTGGGCAGTTCTGAAAAATTCACAATGGTCTGTCTTGACATATTAAAACATTTTACGTGGAGGCACAAGTGTCCTTTTGAATTTGGCATTATTTATCCTACAACATGCATTGTGAATATTTGTGTCTGCCAATCATCGGCATCTGATTGGTATGTTCTTTTCTGAATTGTCTGCTCTTTTCCCCACCTTAAAATTGGTAAATTGCTATTGGGGGGGGTGCTGGTCACAGAACACAAGGAATGTACAGGTGAGCATTTACTATCCTAATGGCTTGTTATTTTTTTTGGTGGCCATTGTAGATGCAGCACTGTATACTGGGTAAGTTCTAATGATCAAAATGCTGTAAAGGAAACCTGTACCTTTGTTACAAGTTGTCCTAATAGTTACACACCCGCTCTGATACCTTTAGAGCCAGTGGTCTTTACTGTTTGGCATCATAAAACTTTGCTTCTGGAATGGACCTTGCTGGGTCCTGCAGCCTCATTCATTTAGATAGGAATTAGGACTACATTAGGGAATAGAACTGTAGCCTCTAAATAACTGATTGGTCAAGGACATTCTTAGAAGCAAAGGCTGTATGGTACCTGAGAACGGAGTGATGAGTTAGTGGATCAGAGCTTACATATTCTATTTGGGGGCTCAGCAAGTCTACATTCTACCAACTGAAATTTCACATGGTGCAGAGAGACCCTGTTGCTAAAACAGACAACTCAACTTAAAAAAAAACTTAAGACCCTCGTCTCTCCTGCTGCCTGTGCCACAGATCACTTTTGCAGTGAAGTCTCTCCATGGAGAGTCCGCAGAAACCAACATATTTTTGATCTCCACAAACCCCTTCTTCATGATGCAAACATAACCTAGGGCAGGGGTGCCCAACAGGTGGATTGCGATCTCTACCCGGTGGATCGCATAACCCTGCCTTTCAAAATATTAATTGTGTGTGTGGTGGAGTTTAAGTCCAAGTTTTTTTATTTTTGGTAGATCATTTTGACTTGGTCATTTTAAAAGTAGCTATCCAACCAAAAAAGTGTGGGCACTCCTGACCTAGGGGTTAGGAGGAGGAAGCACAGATTGCAACTGGGGAGTTGTAGACATGTTGGCTTTTGAGGAGTCTTATTGGGAGAGTAGTGCAGCTAGCAAGAGAGAATCTTTTCATGCACTGCATTTTTTTTGTATAGGTCACTTTAGCAACTCATACAAAAAAGGGGTTTTCAAGGCAACAAGATTGACAGCAGATGACCAAAAAATGACATGTGGCAGGAGAATCACAATTACCTATTAGAGCAGCCTTTTAATACCTTTAAACCCTTGTAAATAACTTTCAGGTCTTAGAAAACTCTGTATAACTAAACTACAGCTCACAGTACATTAGCATGATGGAAGAATTTCACCTTTACAGATATAGCCATCTGTGTCACTTAAACTGACCTGGGGAGGCACAAACTGCTCATTGTTCAAAGAAAGAACTCCAGCAACCTCTTTGGAAATACTCTACTGGAGTGTTTAACTAATTGCTTGTGAAAGCATGTCATCACCTTACTCACTGTCCTCCATAGAAGTCAAAAATGGGCATTTTGGAGTAGTCAGCTAGCTGCCCGCTGAACTTGGCTATATGATGGGCTTCTTAAGTACTTCAGAACACAAAGCAACCGACAACACTTTACTACAAGCAAATTCTCCATTTAATTAACATAAGCACATCCATCTTGGGAGAGGGGTTATTGCATTACCAGTAATGTGATTGGATAGCTAACAAGATATGTTGACAACATCCTAGGTGTCCCCTGACATACCTCCTTAAGCAATTTACCTCGTGGTCACTTTTTCTTAGAGTTAATCATTTCTTTACACGTCGTTGCTATCAAATAACGGATTGAAGAAATGGACTTCACTTGAAGAGGAAGTTCCCTTGGATTCAGTTTTTGGTCCTGGTTTAGCCTACAAGAAAGGACAGCAAAGTTTAAACAACAAAAAAAGAAGACAAGCCTCACAAAGAAGATTCCATAATTTTACAGCATTAACAGGAGTGGAGGATAAGCCCTTCAATGGGAACACATGTTCTAATGACAACCATCAAAGTGGTGATTTCCCCTCAGTTCCTGTTTTGTCTCCAGAACAGGGAATAACCATAAAGAAGACACAAATACAAACAGATGTTCAATTATTACAAAACTACTATAAGTAATATTTTAAAGATATCTACTAAGAAATAATACAAAGCCACAGTGCCGTGGAGTCTGTATGCAATGGTGTACATAATGCCCACAATAACGTTGCTTTGCATGTCTGCAGTTTTCAGTGATTTGCAATCTTTTCTTTGGGTTACAATGGTGCAAGCACAAAGGAGCAATAACCTATAGTGATCATCTCACCTCCTCATTTTTAGGCGTGGTCTCATAAATTGGGTTACAAAACCCCTCGCTCTGCACTGATGCCGTCTCCTCCAATCGAGATGCGTTTTGCATAGACCAAAATACTTGCAAACCGGAGCACCTAAAAAGGAAATAAAAAAACATTCTTTCCTAATGCATTATCATACAAAAAAGGTCCTAAACTTCGACAGGCAACATAGGACGGCGACAGAATTACCAATGCAATGTTATCGTTATAGCTGAATTTAAGGAAGATAGAAAAGATAGCCATGATGCAGCTCTGTAATCAATAATACTTTATTAAATGTATTGTTTCAATGCAAGCTGCACAAAATGTGCCCTGATGTCTTTTGCTGCCCTGTATTTTCAGGAGTGTGAGAGAGAAAGAAGCAAGACAAGTAGGCATTCAGTTCACTTGCTTAAAGAAGCCATAGAGCAGTCTTTTCTGCATTTGTAACATGAATTATGGAAGCCTTTCCATGCTTAAATTAAGGATAAAAGGAAACTAATGCTAAATGTGACCCCATTGCCAGCCCTTTCCTGCTGCTGAGGTTTCCTTGTATCACCAGTACAACACCTTTATATTATAATGACCCCTAAAGAGTTCATAAATACTAAGCAAAGCACTCTGAATATAAATGACCCTTCCTCGATGTGTCCCTTTCTTTACCTGAAGGCGTCCTTTCTGTAGAGGAAGAAGCCGAGGCCAAGCAGCATTAAACCCAGGACTATACCCATGATTATTCCGGCCATGGTACCAGCAGACAGCGATCCTTTCTGGGTGCTGGAAGAGGTGCCAGTGGAAAAGTCGATTTCTGCTTTTGTAATGCCAAACATTCGGCCTGTATCAAGAAACAAACTTTTACATTGTGAAATTCAAACATTTAAAGTATTAATACAGCATACAATATCTGAATTTACTATACATCCTTGGATGATGCCTTTGTTTGCTTTTCAGTTTAGGAAGGAGCCATCTTTGTTCAGGCATCATCCATGGTCAGTAGTGTTTCATTCTGGACTGAGATACCAGCTCAGAGAAGACATAATTGTGTATATCCCAATGCCTGAGAATTTTCATAAATATCTGATATGGATCAAATCCTGCTGCAAGCCTCTCACCTTTTGAATTGGGAAGAGCGGAGCAATGACATCAATTCAGCCTAAATGTTTGGCTATCAATGGTATTTTCTTTATGTGCTGTTCCCTTTAATCACTGAAGGAAATAGGGCACAGAGATCTGTCTTCAGCTGACCTTTAACAGGGTTGTCCACATCCAGTCCTGGAGGGCCATATATAGGCTAACTAATAAAGCTTCAGGGCCCTCAATGACTAAGGTTGGACAGATCTAAAGGGGTATATCAAAAGTTTGCCTTGATCAGTATCACAGATATACTGGAAATAATCAAAGTTCCTCCTTACTGTCCTGAAAAAAGAAGGGATGGGACCCTATCCTAACCCCTCCCCAATAAAACATAAAATGTTTTCAGACACCCAACATTTTCTCCATAGGCTGCAGAAAGCTTCATTCCATGATCCATGGAAGGTATAGGGTGTGATGTACCATAAAAAATGTGTGTTATATTGGACAGAGTCCTGCTCTAAGACAACTTATCTTTTATCATTTACCATGCTTTTGAATATCATCCATGATGTCATGTCCCAACTGTATAGCGTTTGTTCCATCGCTCGCCCCATTCTTCTCATCAACGCAAACAACCTGAATCTTCGAGCCCAGAGACCTTTCGTCCATTGCTGATGCTAAAGGCTGTACTTTAGAAATGGCCAATTTCACCTCCGAATATTTAGCCTGTGGATAAAACATTGGAAGCTCCATTAGCTATTGTTTTTATACAAAGCAAGGAGATTGGGAAACTCTCTAAGGGTTTATTATTTATGAAAGGTGCAAACACAGCAGCACAGGAAGCTGAATATAAAGAACCAGATTTTTAGGTAAAGCAAACATAAGAATCTGCTTCAAAGTTTCTTTAACTCCCTGCAATATACATGAATCATCTAGCATTGAGAGAGTTTTGTTTTCCCCAAAACCACTTTAATAGGCTTTCCTCATTGGATACATTTTAATTTTGGCATAAATTACAGAGCACCAAGTCCTGCTGCTTTGCCCTGTTTATGGTGACAAAGAACATATTACTTTTTGCACTTAGCACAATAATAGAGCAAATAAATAATTCACAGAAAAGGACACAGTACCAGGTTGAGGAAGGTGTGAATTAGACGGCTGCGGTACTTCTCCAAGTCAAATTCTGATGTATATTGCAGTGATATGATGGCACCTGGACCGAGAGAATGAAGAATTTACATTTAATGAAGCACACTTTATTATACAGTATTTATATAGCGCCATAATATTACACAGCGCTGTACAAAGTCCATAGTCATGTCACTAACTGTCCCTCAAAGAAGCTCACAATCTAATGTCCCTACCATAGTCATATGTCATTAATGTAGTCTAAGGTCAATTTTGGGGGGGAACCAATTAACCTAACTGCATGTTTTTGGGTTGTGGGAGGAAACCAGGGTATCCAGAGTAAATCCACACAAACACGAAGAGAACCTGCAAACTCCATGCAGACTTACATATTCCTTTCCATAAAAGTGCAGACTAAGCAGCACTTTTTCAATGCAAATCCATAATCACACCTATTATACTTCTTATCACAATTATCATATGTGAATGGTACATCAAAGATTTGTAGTTGATTGCAAAGGATAAATTTATATGTCGTTCATAATATCAATTGTATATAATATAAAGAGGCATAGATTGCATCCAACATTAGCCTTGGCAAAAATATACTGACTGCTCCAAAGCCTTCAGAGATTTATCATAATATACAGGATTTCTGTTTTCCTGTCCCTTCTACAATTGCAAACCCTCCTGATTACAAATTTTTGGGTTTAGTTCTACTTTAAGCAGATGTTTGCCCACCTACCGCAAATACTGCAACAATGTCCCACTGGCTTGAGAGGATTGGCACAGGTTACTTCGGGACATTTGTTTCCCGAGTG
>NC_092869.1:40871082-40909961 GCF_032062135.1 Pyxicephalus adspersus
TTTGGATATTAGGATTACCCAAATAATAAATATTAGGATAGAACAAATAGTAAATAATAAAATAAATAAAAAAACAAAATCACATGCTAACAAATGACATAAATTGGTAGGTAGCAGAATCATCTGCCAATGCTTGGTGTTTCTGGAATTTTCCTTAAGTATTTTCTAATAAAAATATGTTTTACTTTTATTTTGCTTTAATCACTTGTCTAATTTACAAAAGTAATCACTTGGAAAAAACATTTTTACAAGCATAACAATGTATAGGCAAAACCTATTAGAAAATGCTGACTTTTTGCACCTTAATGATAGCTAAATGTAGGTGCTCTGTTACTGCTGAACAGAGATAGTTTTAGGATAGGACATTCTGGGCAGTTATCTAGGATGACCACTTTCTCCAGGGCCCCAACTGACGGTGTGGCAGCGGTGCAGGGACCTGGAATGATGTGCATTTGCACTTCATATTGTGTGCTTGCAGTTACCTCTTTTTTTTCTCTTTTTTTTTTTTAATGTCAGTACAGGTGCTCTGTAGACTTTAAGGATGGCTTTCCACCTATGGGGAGTGCAGGGTGTCATGGACCCGGTAACCGTAGCATCTATAAATTAATGTAGAGGTATATTTAAGGGCACCTTCAGTTTTACATCCTTAGGTGGTGCGTTTATGCATGGTATAACTAGAAGCGTGCATTGCATTAAGGTCCAACTCCAGACTCTGCAGTACTTCTCCCCAAAGACCAAATAAAAGTTCTCATTATGCTTCATGTTCTAGTCTTCTCCTGGAGTGGATAATTCTGAATGAGCCAGAGAGTGGTGCAATCATTGGGTCATATATATTACTGTCAGCACCCCTCTCTGGGTTATCCAGGATTGCCATCCCCTGGAGAACATTGGAATATGAATAGATAGGCAGCATGGTGGCTCAATGGTTAGCAGTCTGGTCTTTGCAGCGCTGGGTCCCGGGTTTAAATTTTGGCCAGGACACTATCTGCTTGGAGTGTGCAGGTTCCCCCCATGTTTCCATGGGTTTCCTCCCACATTCAAAGAACATGCAGTTAGGTTAATTGCCTTCCCCCAAATTGACCTTAGGCTGTAATAAAGACATATGACTACGGTAGGGACATTAGATTGTGAAGGACAGCTAGTGACATGACTATGGACTCTGTACAGCGCTGCGTAATATGATGGCGCTATATAAATACTGTGTAATAATAATAATATGAATAAAGGCATATTGATAATTTTTATAGGCTTTCTGGGGCACTGCAGGGCTGAGCTTGGAGTTGGACTTTCGTGCAATGCACAGTGCTGGTGATACAACACATTACTGCACCACCTAAGAATGTAAATCTGAAAGTGCCCTAAAAGATACCCCTATATTCCAATTAGGTAATACAAAAGTCATTGAAGCTCGCTGGTCTGCAAAACATGCCCGGAAACTTTCAGTAGATCTTCGATAATGGCTACCTTAACCTGAACACCTGCCGTGTGATTCAAGCCCTTGAATTGCTTGAACTGGCAGTTCATGACATGTGTGGAAAGGAGATTGTTAACAAAATACGCATGGAAACATAAATGTGTTATTGTATCAGCAGGAGAAATGAGATCATTAATCCTACATGACCTGGGAACGCCTAGAAACCCGAGAGGTGTGCTGAGACGCCGCTTATTGTGAGTCACCTGCCAGACAGCGAGGAGACAAGTCCGCGCAGGTAGTCATGTGACATCAAGGACTATTGGATGGATGCAATCCAACATACCGTGGAACTAAGCCATGCCGCCATTTCAAACCTGTATAAAGGGGACCTGTGCACCTAAAGGGTCAGATCATCCAAAAGCAACTATTTGGAGTCGAAGCCTTGGTGGTCTATGCCGCTGCCTTGAATATGCTTTGGATACTCCCAACTGCCATTATTCCAGACTCCACCTGGGAGTTCTGGGTGTTCCCACCCACCTTTGTGAGTTCTGGCTCTATTTCTTGCATTGCTTAGTATATAAAATAAATATACAACCCAGCTGGGAACCCCTCATATTTTGGCACAGTAGGTGTTATAAAAAAAACAAATACCAATAATCGACGCTCCTAAAAATGGCGTCCAATGGCAGAGCAATTTATATCTCTAGATAAAACCTTTTCACATCCAACAACTGTATGCGGATTGGATAATCGGCTTTTTATCTATAGAACACAACAGTGGTTTCAGACAGACAGCTCCTCAATGGTGCCTATTTTTGGATGGTTCCGTCTTCTATCCCCAAGGGTTCTCTTACATTCTAACTTCCTGTTAAGGGTTTCTAAAGTGGTTGATGCTAAATAAAGTCACATAAATAATGAGGACAGTTAAAAAGTATTTGAGTGTTCTGGGAGTGTTCTGGTTCCACCTGTCAGTCCCAGCATCAATATGGTGTTCTGGGGTGATGAAGGGCCCAGAGCAACAAACCACGGCATACAGAGGGGGGACTAAGCATTCGCCTATAGAAGGGGTGAGCAAACTTTTTTTGCTACTAGGCCATTTTAGGAGGTCAAGAAGGCACACTAGGCCGGACTCTCTCTTAGAGTTAATTGCTGATGACTCTGCTCCCACCAGAAACGCCCCTGAACGAAAATCCCTCTTCTCCGCAATACATACAGAGGAGAGGGCACACCCCTGAAAGGAAATCCCTCTCCTCCGGAATGCATATGGCGGAGAGTGAATGTCCCCTTACCCTGGCGGCAGAAATGTTAACGCCGGACGTGGTAGTTAGGGAAGCATACCAAGGAGGCTCAAGAGCCGTATACTCTGGAGTCGTGGGTTGCCGACCCTTGGCAGCTGGGATTGGGCCGAAAATCGACCAGGGGGGCGTTAGGCCAGAACGGACAAAAGGCTGGGCCCTATCTAGCCTAAAGGCCGGAGTTTGCCTACCCCTGGGCTATAGAAACAAGTTACTGCATGTTCAGGTGTTCCCGGGCACCTACCACTAGGCACCCTGGAATGGTAACAGGCAGTGACCCTAGGCTTTTTCAGGCCATTGCAAAAGTCTGTGCAGTGACCCCAAAAGTCTGGCAGCAAATTTGCTTTTTCAATTTGCATATTTTGTTGTTTGAATGGCAACTTCATGAAAAAAAAATGCTTAAAACCCTTGTGGAAGCAGTGACCTGCCGTTCCAATTGGACTCCAGTTGGCAGTGACATGCAGTTCCAGTTGTGTCAATGCTGCCACCTTCTACCGCCTGTTGATTAAAGAGTTAAAACCAGACCCATTTGGTCCAAAGTTAGCTTTTTTTTTTTTTTGCGAGTAGTTTTCAGGACCTTAAATGAAAAATGCAGGCAATGCCCAAAGATACTAAAGATTCTTCAGAAAGTTTAGCTTTGTAACATTGTTGTAGGTTTCTGGCTGCCTTATGACAATGTTGCTGTTGCTGACCCGTTTGAAAGTGTCTGGCTATTTTACTGATCCTGGGGCTTTAAAACATGACAAGTTACTGTTCTAGAACCAAGGACTCAAACTTCACTTGCTGCATGATTGTTCCAATTTGATGAATCAAAAATGTTCACTCCAAGCTGCTCAGTGTTCACTGTGGTGTGTGTGCGCCCTCTACAGGTGCTGAATGGTAAGTTTCTACTGCTTGGATTATTAATATTATTATTAGTAAACAGGATTTTTATAGCGCCAACATATTGCGTAGCGTTGTACATTAAATAGGGGTTGCAAATGACAGACAAATACCGACATTGATACAGGAGGAGAGGACCCTGCCCTATTTGCATCATTTATCCAAATATTCCGGGCAGCTAACATATTCTGTAAAACTTCTACAGAGGAAACAATCATTTTTATCCCATGATATGTTCTTTGTATAAATAAGATGACAATAGGTGTACCTAAGCCATTTAAAGAGACCCTGTCACCATATCATTCATTGCAATCACAATCCTCCCCTTGGGATTGTATGGACATTTATTGATCTTTCTGCATGTTATTCACCTATTGTGTGTAGACATCTAAAAATTCTGAGACTGCAGCAGTCCCGGCTGTCATTTAAGTGTCATTCTACAGTAATTCACTTTGCTCAGCTGGTGACACTACATAAAAAGTAGAAATTAAATAAAATACAGAGGAGCTGGGCCTGCATAGACAATAATTGGACACTGCCAGAAGAGTAGAGGGTTGCGCTATCCAAGTAGCAGGAGGTGTGCCAAGGAATGGTGTATGAAGTTCAGGTACACTCAAATTAAAGCACAAAAATTGTTCATGGAAAGTTAAAACACTGTAGGTCCAAATAACATACCTGCCCCAGTACAGAAATGCTTTTCAGCTGGATTTCAGACGCTGGCTCCTGGACATGGACCCGGAAGGATGTTTGAGAGGAGAATATAACATCGTCGTGCTGACACGGGACACACTCTGTGTCCATGGCAAAGAAAAATTTGCCATTTTCCAGTTCATCAACGGAGGACGCGGACTGCCAGAGCGTCGGATCCAACCATTGGTAGAGATCAACGTCACCGAAATTCACCGGAGAACCTGGATAGGAAGAGAGAATGGAAGTGGGATGAGAGGTCACTGGGTGGTGTACAACATGTAGAATAATTCAATTTCTGCTTAATTTTAAGGCAAAAACTATGCCAAATATTTCCAGCACCAATGGAGTTTGCCTATCGAGGATCACTGGCAGTTCTAGTGAATTAAGTAACCAAAATAATCCAGATATAGTATAGGGAACATTATCAGGTATAGCATATGGAGCATTGTCAGTTATCGTATAATGAACAATGGCAGGTATATTATAAGGAACATTGGCAGATGTAGTATATGGAACATTGGCAGGTATAGTATACAGAACATTGTCAGGTGTAGTATATGGAACATTGTCAGGTAGCTATAGTATACGGAACATTGGCAGGTATATTATAAGGAACATTGGCAGGTATAGTATAAGGAACATTGGCAGGTATTAGTATATGGAACATTGGCAGGGGAAATGTATGGACCTTTTTCAGGTGTATGGAGCATTGGCAGGTGTAGTATATAAAACATTGTCAGGTGTAGTATATTGAACATTGGCAGGTATATTATATGGAACATTAGCAAGTAAAGTATTTGGATACTGGCAGGTGTAGTATATGGAACATTGACGGGTATAGTATATGGAACATTGTCAGTTAATGTAAATCCAACATTGGCAGGTATAGTAAATGGATCGACGGCAGGTGTAGTATAAGGAACATTGGCAGGTATAGTATATGGAACACTGGCAGGTATAGTATACAGAACATTGTCAGGTAAAGTATTTGGAACATGGGCAGGTGTAGTATATGGAACATTGGCAGGTATAGTATATGGAACATTATTAGCTGCAGTATATGGAACATTGTCAGGTATAGTATGCGGAACATTGTCAGGTATAGTATAAGGAACATTTTCAGGTGTAGTATATGGAACATTGGCAGGTGTAGTGTATGGAACATTGTAAGGTATAGTATATGGAACATTGTAAGGTATAGTATACAGAACATTGTCAGGTATAGTATACAGAACATTGGCAGGGGAAATTGATGGATCATTTTTAGGTATAGTATTTGAAACATTGGCAGGTGTAGTGTATGGAACATTCGTTGGTGAAATATATGGAACATTATCAGGTATATGGAACATTGTCAGGTATAGTATATGGATCATTGACAGGTGTAGTATATGAAACAGTGGCAGGCATAGTATACGGAACATTATTAAGTATAGTATACGGAACATAATTAAGTATAGTATACGGAACACTGGCAGGTGTAGTATATGGAGCATTGGCAGGTGTAGTATATGGAACATTGGCAGGTGTAGTATATGGAACATTGGCAGGTGTAGTATAAGAATCATTGGCTGGCATAGTATATGGTGCCCAGGTGCTGTTGCTATGCCAGTCAATGCATATGACATAGCCAATCTTGCTGGCAAAGAAGGGCAGGCACATTGTTCAACTTTGTTCTTATTGCCATAATGATCAAATTTCACTAACGGACAACAGAACCGGACTCCATGCATAGATTATGCCATCATTTGCATTTACAGATACCTGCAAAAGGTCATTAATAAATATGGCTACTGGTATTCCTTAACTCAACTTCTATATAAAGTCAAAAAATCATATATTGGTATGGGTACTATGGTAAATACCATTTATGTGTTACAAATAGGCATTAATATTGTCTAGACATTGAAAACATGAATACATATCCATGTGATGTTACTGTACACTTTGCATGGCCCATTTTTTAGAGTTTGCACAATGTTGGTAATTATTTTTATTACTTGGTTAAGAGGAGCGCTGCAAAATCTGTGCAATCCATACAGTGAGGAAAGTTTCCCTTTTCATTTTGCGGCAGCTTTGTTATAATTAGATTGTATTACATAGATTGTCAGCACAGAATTGTATTAATACTCCGCTAAGCACCCTGCAAAACTCTTGCATGCTCCATTATAAAAAGTTGTGATCAGCAGTCAAAGACTCTCTTGTCCCTGAGCCTGAACATCGGTCAATGAACCTGCACACCAGGAGGAACTAGTTGTAGTTAAATCTTACAAAGATAGAGATTTCCACATCAGGCCTAGAAGTGGAGAATTGTTAAGAGAAGGCTGTAAGTCCACATGTGGGTCAGTTATACAAAGATGAGGAGTTGTTGCCCAATGGAGGTGGCCATATAGCATATAATTACAGAGATTTAATTATAAATCAAAACATGAAATGTAATTCTATAATTATCCTAACTGTGTCATGCAATTCATTCTAAAGGGGTCAGTTATTCATAAAGCACAGATACCGGTACAACCTAAAACAATTGTTTATCCATTGTGCATACAGCTGTTGCAAGCTTGCTTTCCTCGTACAATATGATAAAGACATTGTGCACCCACAGAGTTCAAATGACTCTTCTCCAGGAACAAAGGTGTTCAGATATCAGGCAGATCCTGATGATTGTTATTGCAGGGTTCTCCCATATGGGTAGCTAAGCAAATGAAGTTAAGGGTAACAACTGACATGGATTCAATGCAAATCCAAGAGGTGGCTGAGAAACTGAATTGCAAAATTGTGGTTGAAAACTTTACATGCTGGCTTCAAGAATCATGGCTCTGGTATTTTCAATAGGAACAAAATTAAAATTCCAACATTCTGAAGCAAAGAATAGTCTCAAGTATAAAAGGTTGTGCTTTTGCATTGTGTATCATCCTTACCTTCACCACATGTTGGATCTTCATCAGAAGCCGCCATAAACCTGGCACCGGGTGACAGGATAAACTCTCCATCCAGAGGCAAATACTAAAAAGAGAAAACATGGAAAACAATAATCAGCAAGGTAAATTACATAACAAACACAGCTAAAAAAAAATAGTAATAATAATCCACCACCTAAGAAATAATCCAACTCATTTGCTCAAATCAGGGGCAGGTCTGAGGGTTTAGGGCCCTTTCACACCTAGCTAGACCATTGCACGCTTTAAGATTCACATGCAAACATGCGTTAGTGAAGGACACCAAAGCACCACAATGTACAGCAAATTGGGCATGCACCATTTTTTGGGGAGAACACCATGAAGCTTGGTAGTGCTTTGCCGTGCATTGTGGTGCTCTGTAATACAGGTGTGCTCACCTGTGCATTGGTTTGCAATCATTAAAACTGTTAACGCACTGTATGGTAAATAGCAGCGATGCATAACCACAGCCTATAGGAGTGAATGGATTCTCAAAGTTTAGCCCTGGTCACATCCATTTCCAGGCCGTTCCACCTGGCAGCTATGTTTATTCTTCGGCTTCAGTATTACTGTACAATCAGTTCTTTTTTTTAAGCTTGTTCTGGGTCAGACATAGGAAACTCAAACAGCCAGGCAGTTGGCATGTTCAGAAGTTCTATCCCTTAGTTTAGATTTTCTGTAAAAGATTCCACTTCCCTTTCCTAGAAGCAGCACAAAACTTCCCATTCCTCTAAACATACGCCCTCCCGTGACTTCATATTGTGGTATTTATGGAAATTCCTTATTTATTTTTAAAGGAGTTTCACTTCTGTCCTCCCCACGCCTCTTGCCTTCTATTGATCACTGCGATACAGAGCGGGAAGCCTTGCCTTGTCCCTGCACTTTTAGGTTTCCTTTTTCTTTCTATTTACTAGTAAATTTAAAGTGCACCTGTCTATAAACCTGCTGCAATGCCCTTTCGATTTGTTCATTGTTGGATAGAATGTTAGCATTCCATTACATTTATTTGTTAAATATTAATCTTCTCATGTGCCCATATTGCACCCAGCAGCTCATACTGCACTTTGCTTGAGCTTTTTATATTCCGCAAGTACCAGGGACAGTTTCTGGGGGGTGGTAAACTTTGCCGCATGTTTTTGGTGCTGTAGGGGAAAATAGAGTGCCTGGAGGAAAACCCCAGGAACATGGAGAGAACATGGAGAGAACATGGAGAGAACATGGAGAGAACATGCAAATTCTTGCAGATCTGTCCCGGCCACGATTTGTCATTTTGTTGTTTTTGCAGTTTATGGGCCTGTACTATATCAATAAAAATGTATGCATACAGGGCTCTATAGAGATCATCAGAAACAAAGTGCCCTCATTGCTAAGATGTCAGTGGAGCACAGGTATTTGATTGCCATGAGAAAGAGCTGGGCACAGCAAATTGATATAGATGGCATGAGCTGGTAGTAGGTTTCGCAGTGCAGCATTTGAGAATCACCAGGAAGAGCTGGGTGGGCAGACAGTTGGTGAGGTGGCATAGAAATTCACCAAGGAGAGGTGGACAGGGATGGGTAGGTGCTGGATGAGCCATAGCAGAGTTTGGGGTAAAAATCACTGGGGGGAGGTGGGTGGGCATGGTAATATAGTAAGTGGTGTGGCACAGCGTTATTAAAGAAAATTCTGAGATAGGTGGGTTGGCATGAAAAGGTAGTGGGTGTAGTGGCACATAGTGGTGAAGTTCACTAGGGAGAGGTGGGTGGGCATGGTAATATAGTGGGTGGGATGGTACAGTGTTAATAAAGAAAATCCCCAGGGACACTGTGGGTTGGCATGGGAAGGTGGTGGGTGTAGTGGCACATAGTAGTGAAATTCACTAGGGCGGGCATGGGCAGGATGTGGGTGGTGTGACCCATCAGTAAAGGAAATCAGTTCCTATCTTAATATAGAAATAAAGTAGTCAGTTAAATGCTACCCTTTTTAAGTTGATGCTCTTGCCATTTTGCCTCTCTCGATGTTCATGGTAGCATTCAGTTAATAAAGTAGGCTTTGTTCTTTTTTTTGCATTTGCTATGATAAAAAAGCATGATTAGGACCTGGGTGAGGGCTCACCATCGTTTAATATTCTAATACCCCAGGCCTGCATACACACATCACCCACCCAGAAGTGAACAGGTAGCACAGCTGCCACGCAGCACTTTGCTCTATTCACCACTAGGTGGCTCCCTTGAAGCATTGACACATTGCACAGGGAAGCTTATCGATGACCTCCGGTGACCTGGGCAGAAACTAATCAGACTTTAATAAAGAAAATTCCTTGACTGTAATCAAATCAGATCTCACCAGCTCTCTGAGAAAATCATCCGTCTGTGATGGCGTAAAAAAACAAAATTCACCCTTCCTCCTCGCCTAGTCTGCTTTTTCCATCTCCGGGTTCCTTTAAATGCCCAATATTGCAATCGAGAAACTTTATAAAAGGAAATTTTATTTTTGTACAGGATTGCGAAAGATAAAAAAAACGTTCACTACAATTCTAGTACAAATCTACTTGATGGGTGGCTGTCTGGGGGTTTGGCAGCTTGCAATCAGATGCAAGGTGTTAAAGTGGAAAGGTGACAGGGCCTCTTTAATTGTCTCCCCCAATGGGGTCCCTTTGGAGATGTTGGAATCAAGTCAGAAAACCTAATTAAAGACTTCAGTGGCACCGTACGCGCTGCTATCAGGCTCAGGTTGCGATCATGCTCAGGTTGGATGACGCTGTTTTAGTTAGGATCACACTTGCAGGAAAAAATGCGCCCACTCTTCGTTACCGAACTCTGCGCCCACACACGTTCCAATTTATCTAATGAGGTCTCCGTGTTCCTATCAGATCAATGAATGAAATGGAGCCGCATGCAGGAAATTTCGGGTGGATATCACAAAACTTTTTTTTAGGTCAAACTGAAAATAAAACAGTTGGATAAGTTTGAAAATATGGGTTTTCACTATGTGGCGCGTTAATTCAGGAATGTGGGGGGGATAATCGATTCTTTACAGAAATTCTTAGTGTTTTGGCTCAAAGGTCATGACCCCCAACGGCAGCAAAGCGGCATGGACCACCTTGGATGGAAATGAAAAAATGGAAGAGAACGAGTGAGCTTTAAAGGTGGTACAGAGAAGGGCGATGTAAGAGGGGTATTGGGGGGCATGAGTGGAGTTTGCAGGTCTCCCTGTGTCTGTGTGGGTTTCCTCTGGGCACTCCGGTTTCCTTCTACATTGCAAAAACATGCAGTTAGGATAATTGTCCTCTCCTCCAAATTGACCTTGGACTGTGCTAATGACATATGACTATGGTAGGGACATTAGATTGTGAGCTACATTCAGAGACAGCTAGTCACATGACTATAGACTTTGTACAGCGCTGTGTAATATGTTGGCGCTATATAAATACGGGCTAATAATAATAATGTAAGCAAGGTAGGAGTATAGGGGTTTAAGATGAGTAATGTAAGAAAGGGGCAGAAGGCAGAGGTGAGCAGGATATAAGAGGGGGTGTCGGGGCAGAATTGCGGGAGCGCCATGGGGGGCAGAATAGAGCAACATAAGAGGAGTGCGGGTAGCAGACATGAGCAATATGGGAAGGGGGCAAGGAAAAAGGGGTGTGGGGGCCCAGAGGTAAGCAATGTAGGAAGGGTATGGGAGGGGGCAGAAGTGGGCAATGTAAGAGGGGTATGGGGGTGCAGATGAGCATTACAAGCAAAGTGCTGGGGAAAAGAGGTAAGCAAAATAAGCAGGGGACAGAAATGAGCACTGAATAGGATACAGATGGCAGAAAGAGCAGAATAAAGGGGTGTTGGGGCAGAAGTAAATATTAGAGGAGTTCAGGGGTGGCAGATGAAGTAAGCAATGAAAGAGGCATGCAAGGCGCAGAGGCGATGTACAAAAGTTGGGGGTACGCAGCTGGGAAATTAAAGGAACTGTGGGAGACGGGGACATGCAGGGTGCAGGGATGGGCCCAATGTACACAGGTGGTTAGGGGTACTCAGGTGAGCAATATAAGCCAGCAGTAGGGGGCAGAGGTGAGGCATTTTGTTTGCCGATTGGCTGATCATTCACCCAGTGCTGTCACACAGGAAATAACCTCGCCATGACTTGGTTCTTCTCTTTGCTGCCATTGGTTGTACAGAGCCCTATCCGCATGGACCACCATTAAAGTGATCCCGTTCCTTTCCCAAGCCCCGGTTGCCCTTATGTGCGCCATTTGATTCCAAAGTTGGCCCAGCAGCCTCTCCATTAACTTCCTCCAAATTATATCCCCTCTCCTGGCACCGGTTGAATAAATCATCCAGCTGGCAGACAGGGGGCGCCACAGAGGCGGTGAGTGAAGTTTGCCTCTACTGCACAGGAGCTGTTTTGGGCTTATACCGATCTAAAGGAAGATGGAATTTCAAGGTAGCGGCTGCCATGGAAACCCATCGCTCGTGTCAGCAGTCGTGATTTGCAGACGTGTCTGCAGCCGGTACAAGTTAATGAGACGCTTTGCCTTTTCTTTTTTTATTTTCCACATATCAGCCAGCGCCACTTTTCTAGCTGAGATGTCAGGACAATACAGAGCAGATAACATATTGGTGGCTGCATAAAGATCTATCGCCCTACAAAAAAGATTCACCAATTAAAAAATTGTCCAGAAAAGTAATTTGAATTTGGGCTACACTGTGGACATTTAACGTCATTAGAGACTGCAGAAAGTCTGATGGTTTTAATCAGACAAGACCTTGGATAAGAAATGCATCATTTTTTTTCCAAAAAGGCATCCTTGAACTCTGACTGACAGGCTGAAAGATACAATCGCTCTGCTGCAGGCAGGAGGAAGCATTTATTTAATCTCTTCCAGTGATCAGGCTGCAGCATTGTAAGGAGGCAAGAGGCTGATGTGTGTCAGATATTTGTGAACACAGCCAAGCATGGGCCCCCAGATCTACATGACCGGCATCTCATTCCAGGAAGCCATGTCATAGGGGACTTCAATGGCCCAATAAAGGAGAAGGGGGCACAAGCTTCACCTATGCAGTAAGATACATACAGCTCACCCTGCTGGCCAGTGGCAGAAGTAGCCAACAGTGCCCCCCCCCCCCCCCCTCGTGGAGAACAGGCTTGGGGCCCGCCTGCAATAGTGACTTGGGGCCCCTTTTGGCCAAGGAGGATTCAGCTCCCCATGCTCGCCCAGCTGCTGGCTATGCCGCATGTGTGGCTGGGTGCGGTGTCACAACAAAAACTGAATAAATAAATAATTCAGCTTTAATACTCTTTTGTTCCCTTTTTCCCCGCCAGGCAGACTTCAGTAAATATCGGATCCGTGTCTTCCTCCAGCAAAGATCATGTCAAGCACGCTGCAGGAAATCCCTGACCCAGAAAACTGAAACACGAGACAGCACGAGGTGGAGAAGAGTTGTGTCCCAACCTGCGTGTCATTTAGGGATAATGAGCGGCACACGTCTCTGGAATGGCAGATATAACAACAAAGCTTTCACTTTGGGAGCAATGGTTCTGTGCAGCTTCTGGTCAGCCGGGCTCAGAAATAAAGGAATATTATCTGTATGAGAAAAGCCCAGGGCCCAGGGGTGTAGTGGGGCGGGCATGGGTGGGAACACCGTGCCCTCACTTTTATCGGGAATGGGCACACGTGCTCACTCTTATTTTGCAAAGGATTCTTTGGTGGTCCGAGGCTCTGGCCTGTCTGTCCCAGAGCCTCGGGGGTGCACCGGCCATGTTGGAGGTCTGAGCCTGCGATGGAAGAGTGTGCAGGTTCTGGTATCAGAATGTCATGCCCCCTCTTATTTTTTTTACGACTACAGTCCTGCCGGGATAAGAAATATGAGGGGCAGATTTTACTGGGTGCTGGAGTCATAAATATGACAAATGTGGCTGTATATGCCAGCAAAAGAGCAACTCATGGTGATTGCACGGCATATCGGCTTCCAATCCTGGATTGGTTTTCTTATGGGACTCCCAAAACCCAAAAAACATTTTTACCATGGAGGTATTATTTAGGCTGCACTCAGAGGCCGCGGGCAACGAACCGGTAATCCATCACCTCTCTTAGTGCTTCAGTAATAAAGGAAGGGGTAACACCCTGCTCAGTGGGCCAATGTACAGAACTGAATTGTCCCCCCTGCCAGACTGATAGGAGGTCCTTGCGGGTGCCCCTGTAGGCTGGATAAAGATCTATCGGATAAAGATGGGGAGCCCTCATGCAGCGCCACACTTTGCACCTCCCTAATCTGCCCCCGACCATACTGCAGTCTTTATTCTTTCAATTGTTTTTCATAATGGATAAATTAGGGAAGGGTTACTTACTCTCTGCCCAACTTTGCCCCCCGGGTAACCATTGTCTTAAAGTGAGGGCAAAGCCTGGAGCTATTGGATCTTCATAATTTTGGAGAGATTTCCTTCCATTTCTTGTTGTACCTTTAGGACATGAACTGAAAGGAAATCTCCCTAGCAGGGTGCAGATAGCAAGATTTAACCTTGGGGGGGGGGGGGGGGTACCTTCACCCCTCCATACAAAATTAAAAACAAATATATATATATATATCTTTTAGTCATGGGGGTCCCAATGCCTTAATTGATGGGCAGCTATAGCATGGAATGTCCATTTCCCACTGCATGGTCCATAGAACGTCTGTGAAGGTTCTGCTTCCTCCAGGTCATGGTAAGTCTGGCAGTGGGTGCTCAATGGACTCATTCTTGTAATGTTGAGGAGTTTTTGAAGCTTCTCCAAGCCATTTCTTCCGTCAGGAAGTGACTCCACCATTGATATCGGCACAGAAAGGACAGACGCCATAACCCAACTGCCATGGAAGGGGTCACGGTGCCGTTTTGTCCCCATTGGAGGAGTCTGTCCATTCTGCAATAAAGTACCTGCCTGCAAGCAAGTTTTAATTTTTAGGTTTCTCTCTCTTATTTCTTTTTATTTTAATTGTATCATTATTTATAACCTGCTAATCCAGTACATAGGAGGAAATTTTCACCACAATGGAATGTGCAAAGACTGAACAAGTCATATGTGTGATATCTTATCTGTCCCTATGAAATATAATATGCAATGATATTATCCATAATAAAATTGTTCCATGGAAAATACAGGATAATAGAATGGAAATATTAAAACAAAAAACGCATAAAGGAAATTACCCGTTTCCATTACAAAGCTGGAATCCCCGCATGATGGCAAACAAAGCCTTAGGACGCCATGCTGTGGATTCTTGGTTCCTTCCAGTAAACACGCAGGAGGAAATTATTTTCATATTTCTCTGACATTTCCACTGACCATTCTGCTTCCCTAAGCTAGGAAATCCCCATATTTATAAATGTACAATACATCCAACAAACCCAACCCGAGAGTCAACTGATCAATGTTTTCGTCTATATTAGACCAAGGGAGGCGAACCGGCCTGCAGAGTTCATGGATGGATTACTAAACATTAGTGGTGGCCAATTCCAAATCAGGGTAACTCCAATTGGAGCTATTCCAACCTTAGATCGGAACTCAATTTTTGAACAATCTAAGTTCTGATCCAACATTATTATTCCAGCTATTGAATCCTATGACAGGTTTAGTAGAAAGCAGGACCCCGGTACCAATCAGTGACAGCTGTCATCATCTGGTGGCCGGATTGGCTGAGCAATATCATACCTGTTATTGGGGTTTATAAAATAAAATGCAAATTCCGATTTAGAAATTCTAAATACTATTGGATTTCTTAACAAATCTGAGCCCTGAGCACCTCTGCTGGACATGGGGTCAGCAGTGTGCAGGTCTCTGCCAGGTTTCAGCACACTTCCCTAAATATTTTCATGTGCCGCCCTTACAAAGTAATGAAACCAGAGGATAGCCATCGCCACCTGGCCGCTAGCATGCTCAGCAGGGCAGTAATGACAGCCTACAAAATTTCCTATAAGTACACATTCCTATTATAAGCCCTCCAAATGTATAAGCTGCAGCATTGTGCAGTAAAGCATGCGAGTCCATGAGTGTTTGCTGCATATAGTGCAGTATATTGCTATGGCATGAATCCATTAAAACAACACTCCTGTGCTACAGTACACAACTCGCTATGGATTTCTGTGCACTCTGATACAATTTTAGGTCCATTGTGTTGTTTTGTCAGCCTATCGAAACAAACGCACAATAATGCATGATATAGGGTGCTTTAAGGCAACACATGGGCCCTAATAGGGCTGAAAGGGCCCTTGCCAAACCCAATGGGTCCCTTTTGTAGGATTCTTGTGTTTAAATCATTAGCTAAAGCACTCATAACCTCATCACACGCACAGCTCTAAGACGTTTCTAGAGCTGCCCCCACTCTTTGGAATGGTCTTCCTCGTCCTATTCAGCTTGCTCCTACTTTCTCAAAACCCATTTTTTCAAACTTACCTACCCATCTTCTTCTGTCTTTTGAAACTGCCACTACTTCCCACCACTACATATCTCCCCTCCTATTGTATGTAAATTGCCCCACCTACTAGTTTGTAAGCTCTTCAGGTAAAGCTACGTACACACGTCCAATAATAAGCTCAGGGCCGCAATCGGATGAGAATCTGGAGTACAGCGCCTGCCGACCGAACGACCGTCCTGGCGGATCCACAAACGATGGACGACAAACGATCATAATGGAGGTGAAGGGGTGGAGCGCGCAGCAAGGTGTCCCCCTCCCCTCTCTGTAGAGCAGAACGGTGCTGCATGTACAGAGCTCGTTCATGCATCACGCAGTCCTTAGTCGTTGGAAAGGATTGTGAAAGATCATATCGAGCGACAATTATTGCACATGTGTATGTAGCTTAAGGGTCCTCTCCTCCTGTGTCACTGTCTGTATTAGTCTGTCATTTGCCCTATTTATTGTACAGCGCTGCGTAATATGTTGGCACTATATAAATCCTGTTTATTAATAATATTAATAAAAAAGTAAACTATCAAAGATGTCAAATATATCTTTTCCAGGCATAGAACAAATGCTACCAGGACTGTGGGCATCTCGGGAAAGGGGATCCAGGGATGGATGGCCATCGGCTGCAGCAGCGTCAGCAATTACCTCTTCTCTCCAAAAGTCTCCTCTTCCGAGTCTTCCACTGTTTGATCCAGGCGGTCACCCCCATCCTGGCAGCCGCCCCCATCCTGACCCCCGGTCTCTAGCTATTAGTAAGTTGGCTGCACATCTCATGATTTTGCGCCATGTGCCCAGAAGTTTGGTGGGATCAGAGCCGATCCAATGGGTTCCCCTCCACTCATTGCTGAGCCTGATCTCAATTAAAATCTGTTTTCGTGGGAGTATCAAATTTTATATATAGTTTGCAAGTTTTGGGTGGACGAGGGGTGGGGGGTCATTTATTATTATTATTATTATTATTATTAATATTAATAAACAGGATTTATAAAGCGCCAACATATTTTGCAGCGCTGTACATTATATAGGGATTGCAGATGACAGACAGTGACACAGGAGGGGAGGACCCTGCCCCAAAGAGCTTACAATCTAGTAGATTTATATACTCAAAGCGGTCACTGGTAGTTTATTACATCCCATATGGCTGGACAATACTTCAGGTCTCATTTTTTTTATTTTACTATGCAGGTTTGGAGTCGTTTTTCTTGTTTGGGGGGTCACGGATTTCTTTTCCGGTGCACACAAAATCTTCTGAAGTAAATTTAATATCCAAGCCCTTCCTCTGCTTCCCTCCAATGTCATTTTTGGGTTTATGTTGGCTGCAGCTTTAAATAAAATCTTTTTACGGCCCCGTCATGGAAACGTTGTCACCGATGTTTTGGTATTTTCAACTTTTTTTTCCTCCCATTTTTGAAGGGGTTTTCCAGCTTTTTGAAGTTCATCGCCTTGTTTTGACTCCTCTGGTATGAAATGTGATCCGGCTGTGAGCACAGCGCCTGTTTATAAACCGCACATGTTTAGAATCCTAGGGAAATCCCTGGCCACGAAATGACGGGGAACAAGTGCATTCTTTGTGGTCTCCTGGCCGTCTCCAACAAACCTCATCCAACTTTATTTAGTCAGACTCGCTCTATACTTAGAGACTTGGGCTTGGCCTGGAGGGGTGGGGGGGTCCTGGCACAGGATGGACTTATGAATCAGTCTGGCCTATTTTTAAAAGCGTTTTGAAGCAATTAGGATTTTATGCTTCTCTGGTTCGCCCACTGATCTCACTGACCATTTCCCCTATACATCTATAAAAATGGAATCCAGAAATGTCTAATGGCTGCAGGTGGAATTTAAAGTGGAGATAGCAACAGATTGTTTCCTCATGTTGACAAATGCCTGACATGGATCAGCCCCGGTGCAGCTACAGTGTGATCACTAGAGGAGACTGGGGAAACGCTTCACCCTGCCTGCAGCAGACTAATGACATAATTTCAGGTCTTTGAACTGGAGCTCACAGACAGTTTTTAAATTACAAAACAATAAATCTTCTCTCAAAAATGATAATATAGCTGCATCGTGGCATTTCATGACTTTCATGATATCACTTTAAATTCATCGACTGCTGTTTTTGGCTTTCCTGCTGAAAACGTTAGCTATCTGGCTGTCCTTGGCTTCAATGCTTTTACCAATTATAAGCATGCAGCAAGAGAAGTCCGACCTCCTAACCACCTTGTTCTGCATCAGGAACATAAAAGGTAAACCCATTTTAAAAGAAATAAAGATTTCCATTGCTGGTCTTCTTCTAGAATTGTAGAGTCACAGACCCAGACAAAGCATGCTGCAATCATATTCCAGAGAAAAGTACAAATCCTGCAATCTATACATGGATTGGGCCAGTCACTGGGATTGCAGGAAAGTTAATGCAATCATGACATGACATGACAACCAGGCAGCTGGAATTTTCCTGCATCATATATCATGGTTATATGACTTTTGTACAGAGCTGCATAATATGTCAGCGCTATATATATATATATATATATATATATATATATATATATATATATACACACACACACACACACACACACACACACACACACACACACGGTAATAATAAGCCCACATATTTCCTCAACTGATTGGTTCCTTAAACAGCCCCTGCTGGGGTTCAAAGTGCTAAATCGAGCAGTAAGAGATTGCACCCCTAGGGGGCATCATTCCCAAACTCTCCTCCAGCATTATATTCTCCTTTTTGGAATTCCAGCATTCCTGGGAATCCCCTGCCATGCGCTGGCTTCTTCCTCTGATCCATACATTACTGCAGGGCTTATATTCGTTAAATAATTTGCAATATTCTTGACTGATTGGACAATTGATTAAAAGAGAACGGCTAATTGATCAAACAAATACAATTAATACACTAAGCATTTTTGATTGATATTTGGGCAGAATGTGAAAAAGTAATACTTTTTTTCGATTGGTTAACAATGATGTTGAACCCCGATAATACAGATCCATTATGGTGGTGTATAGAATACTTAAATCAACCGAGAATAACTTCAAGAGAAATCTTATATTATTGTTATTATTATTATTATTAATATTAATAATAATAAAATAGTATTAATATTATTATTAGTATTGTTTACAGTATTAATATTTTTATTATTTTATATTAATAAACAGTATATATATAGCTCCAACATATTATGCAGCGCTGTACATCATATAGGGGTTGCAAATGACAGACAGTGACACAGGAGGAAGAGAGGATCCTGTCCCGAAGAGCTTACAATCTAAGCGGTGGGGAAGCAGCATATATGTCTAATATTGGCACGGACATGGAGGGCAAAGCACAAAACCGCAATGCAGCGGTACAGAAATCCGACACTACCAGAAGTGTCAAATACTGAAGAGACTTGAAGCAGAACCCCTGTGAAAATTTGCATGGAGCCAGCAGTACATTCATACAAAAAGGAATGAGAGCAGCTCAGGGTACGATGCCGGGGTATGCCGAGTATCCCAACATATGCCGGAGTTATGTTGTTCAGATCCAGCCAATCAATGGCCGAAGATCAGGAAACATGGAAGAGAAGAAGAAGACGATGGCACCCAAGACCTAATGGTGACAGGTGAGTGTATTTAAAAATAGTGATCAGGCAGGTAAAGGTATTTATTGCTTTTAATTTTTAGCTTTAGTTCCATTTAAGCCTCATACAGACATCAGATTACTGTTATTGGAAATGATCTTTTATGATTGTTTTCAATGACAGATAAACGAAGGGGTTCTGCATACACAGTGCTGTTGTGCCCTATGGATATGGGGAAGCACAAGCAAGCAGCTCCCCGCTGTGCTCCCCTCCAAAGGATTGGTCATTCATCAATCCACCATGGCTGATTGATAAATGACGTTAGAGGATTGTTGTACACACATTAGATTTCCACAACACAACCATTCATCTGCGATGGCAATCATCTGACATGTGTACGTAGCTTTGCAGACCTGAACAGGAGGTAGGTAGGTGACACTGGATGCTGAACAATTATATATATATATATATATATATATATATATATATATATATATATATATATATATATATATGTTATCCTGTTCCAGTGTAGTTCTGGATTCACCCTTTAAAAACCTGACAGGTTCTCTTTACCCATTGCATACATTAGATCAGACAGCTTCAATAACAGCAGCCATGATCATGAGATTTATAAAAATAAAAATAGTGGAACCCAAAAGAGTAAAACAATGAAACAGATGAATGGAAACAGCAAATAATTATAAATAGTTCATAAGTGCAAAGAGGAAAAAAAAAATAAAAATGGAATATGAAACCAGCAAAGTAACTTCGGCCCCCATAGCTAATGGAAAATTATTTCCTAAAAGGGAAACTGAAAGCTTTTTAGGTGCATTTTACAAAGAAAACCAATTCTGCCATCCTGAATATATTGATTTAGGGGTTTGGCATTGGGGGTTCACCTTGTGTTAAATGTATGATTTCAGGATCAGAACATACATTAACATTGCATTGATGAGTATTGGTAATCATGCCATTGTGCCAATCATTTCAATGCAAAAAACCAAAGTTGTGTATCTGACCTTAAGCAATAGATAAACTTTAAAGGATCGGTTCCTTACCAGACTCTTGAGGGAATGCGCAGACTCAACAAAGACGGAGACTTTCTGCAAGCAAACAAAAATTAGGTTAGCAGACGGATGGGCAGAGCTGCTCACTGCAGCAAAGACCATATTAAATATAAGGGGAAATATTTACTTAAAGCAATTAAACATCCTAGAAAGCAGATTAAGCAACCCCCACAGGCCACCCAGCCAGACCCAATAGGGTCACTTTTAATGGTTTTGGAGAAGGAATTCCAACCCTTGTGATGTGCATGGTTCTGATAGGAAGTAATAGGGTTAGGGAGTTATAAGGTGCCATCCCAAGGAAGGAGTCTATACTCTATTTATTAGGGCAAAGAAGTCACATGGGGTCACCAAAACTGGAGATATCCGGGGGACCAGTGGCAGACATAGCAAACAGCTGGCCCCTGTGCAGAACCGACTTGACCCCAGCCCCCACACCACCACCAAACAAACTTCGGAGCCCTGTTAGGGTCCCTGCTGGCTGATGAAGGTCCAGGTGCCTTTTTGCAGTGGCACACTTTGTCCCATCTATGTCTTTCCCTGCCAGGGACTCTAGAGGCACTTTCACTCTCAATTCACCACATCTCACATGGCATATAACTAAAGAGATTCCCAGCTTACAGATGATAAGGCAGAAACTTTGTAGTCATCCCCAATTATTTGCTAACAGTTGGCAACTTTTCTGAAATACGATGAAAAAAAATATCTGGGATCTGCCATTACATGTGCAAGTTCCATGGCTGCCATCCTAATCACTAACTTGTAAGTCATAGACCAGAAACAAACAAAAAGCAAGTGGAATCCCTAAATTTAAACTTGTGCATGCCGATTGAAGGAAGTGAATCCACAGTTACATATTCACACCTTCCAGGATTCCATTTATTGGGATCATGGCCTATATACTAGCCCCAGGTTTTTTTTAGTAAGAATTACATTCAACATATTATATTGCATTCATGGACTCTGCCATCTTTTTGTCCACGTTGCATTTTTCAATGCACCCTAATAACAAATTTTATATATATATATATATATATATATATATATATATATATATATATATATATATATCATATAATAAATTATAAATATAATAAAATTAGTACCTTGTTGCTTGCAAAAACAACTTTATCCTGGGAACAGGGGAGTCTCTGTTCAGCCCAATTGGAAACATTCTCAAAATTGGTGTTGGGAATCCAACGCTTGTAGATGGCACCCACTGGTCCACCTGTAGGAGACAAATAACATAGATAAACTACCGGACCCGAATTGGTTTACATAGCTCTGTGACCAGAAAGTCATACAAAAACTAAATGACCGAATACAAAGTATAGATACACAACTAATAGTTTATTGTTTGCTGAGCCCTGGGATTCAATGTGCACAGGAAGGAGATGGGCTTTGCAGTCTAGAAATAATTGATCACAAAACCCAACACGTTTCAGGTATTTGTACAATTCCCCTCTTCATCGAGGCTTTAATTGCGGTCTGGAAATGATGTTGGATTCAGTGAATAAGGTTGCTCCTGGTTGTAGAAGAAAACTTGTGACTCTCATACAGGAAAAAGGGGGAGCGGTTGGCAGAAGGACAGGAAGGGTGTTGATCACCTTAAAAGCATACAACGCTTTGATCAGGAAAACTCAATGCCTGAAATCTGTTCAGAATTCAACACTTCCAGTAGTTTTGGATTTTGGATCTTTGGAATATATAAAACTGGTTTCTAGGACATCTGAAGATTGTCAATGTCACATATTTAGATATATTTAAATTTTCTCTATAGCATTCCCTTCATTAAATCTGCCTTCCAGACTTCCCTTAAGACTTGCACAGATATACTGAAATTGCTTGTTCTGATTTCACTGCACACTGTGAGCTTCTCATTATGTGCATTGGAAGACAGAGGTCACATAATTTCCTGTCTAGATGACGTAGAGAATCATCACAGTTAGAAGCTGCAACAAGTCAGACATTGCCGTCTCATTTTCTGGCCGGAGAAGGTCCGGGATCATCCAGCCCTTCCCTTTCCTTTAATTGGATTTCGATTCTTTACTGAGAGGCTCAGCATCACATTATAGCATTACCTACGGTGGACTCCATCAAACAGATTTTTCTGTAGACTGTGACATAAAATAGGGGCATTCCAAGAAAAAGGGGGTACAAAGGCAGCCGAGTTCTAGATATGGGATGAAGAGGTACTAAACAATCCAAAAAGTACAACAATCCTAGAAAGAACTTGCAGGAGATGCAGTAAAGGTACCTTGGTCAGGGAATGGGGTCTTAGCAGAGGTACTTGGGTCTTAGAAAGGGGGGCAGGGGGCAGAGGGGCTATCTAGATTCTTGCATGGAGAAGGTGGGCAAATAGTCCAAAATCCTGTAGTACCCTGACACTCGGGAGGTGGTGGGGCAGAAGTACCCAAGAGAGCAAAGGTACCAAGGTTCTAGAAAGGACCTCAGTAAAGGTACCGGGGTCCTACAGAGTAGTGGTCGCCAACCAGTGGTCTACGAGAAAATTTTGGTGGTACACAAAAAAATTTGGACATTTTTTGCAATTTTTATGTTTCATTATTAATAAAACAAAAATAATATTGTAATAAATTCCTATATTCTGAATGACAATTTTCGCCTTTATATTGCACTAAATTCACGAGACGGTAAAACAAGGGAGGTGCAGCGTGACGTCAGTGTAGTATTAAGTTGTATGAGGCAACCATTGCCGAGCCTTTAGTATTGTTTCCACCATTACAACAATCACCTCCGCCAATATGGATTCTCATGCGATTGTTTTATTTTATTTATTTCTCAGATGTTCTTTTAGGTAAGTATGACCTTAGCTGTGTATTTTCTATAACTGTTATATTTAATGGCATCAAATAATTTGACTTTGATAACTATCATTTCTAGTTTGGTCTTAGATTGGAATGAAATAAACCCATAATGAGTGAGAAAAAGCAAACTAATATTTTGCATTTCTTTAGTAATACCAAAGATAATGCAACTAATGATAATAGTAACAATAGTAATACTTCACTTAACCGTGAGCTGATCAATGAATCAGAGCCGCCACAGTCCTTGTCAGCACCATTGGGAAGATCATTATTTTACAAATGTATTTACCTTTTTAAAAATATTCATATTAATGGTCTGCGGGATTTAAAATGATGAATTTAGTGGTCTGTGAGGTCCGGTTGGCGAGGGGAGGGCAGAAGACACTTGGTTTCTGGAAGGGTGGAGGAGGCAGTAAAGGTCCTTGGGTTCTGGCAAGGAGAAAGGGGTAAAGAAACCTGGAAAGTGTACTCGTAATTTAGGGATAGAGGTACCCAAGCTTTGGGGGGGGTGCAGTAATACTGGGGTCCAAGAAAGGGAGGGGGTCCTAGAAAAGGAGTAGTGGTAACTAAGTCCTAGACAAAGGGGGCAGCAGTACCTAGTCCCTACGAGGAAGGATTGATGGGTCAGAGGGCAGATAGTAAGGCAGCATTGCTGACGGAGGCATCAGATGACTGTGCAGGATACAATGTGACTCACATGACTGACTCTTTTGATTCTTACTGTACAAACAAATATTTCATAGTCACTTCCCCGCACAGAACAATGCATGAATCACACACAGGCCGAGCAATCCTCAGCTTCCTTTACAGAAATAGTCAATCAGATCGGAACATGCTGCAAAATGAAATTCCACTATTACATATCAAAGGATCACATGAATCCCATAAATTCCTTATATGAGTCTCTACCTGCAATTTCTATGATAAGGCTTAAAAATGTTATATCATCTTCACACTTCAGTGATGGCTCAGAGTACGGGAACGTCTTGGTCAATATTACAGCCATTCACAAGGCTTTGTTTTCAAACTAGCGACATCGATTATGTGGGTTGGGAATCTTCAGCTCTAAACAAAACTTACCACCTGGAAAGGGTTTTAGGATTTATCATTGAAATAGGATTTTGCCTTTCTTCTTGTTCTAGTGATAAATCAAAATGTTTGGATTACCCCTTTTTAGTCTTAGTGACAATAGAAGAGGTACACAGACAGCATTAGAAACTTGACAAAGGGTCCTTCCCATGACTCAAAACTAGGGATGAAAAATTTGTAAACAATACCAATTTCTGCTGTTTCCTTCACCCCAAACATTTAGAACAATTCCAGGTCCTATCACTTTCTCCTGTGCAACATCACCAGAATATGCCCTACAACTTTTCTCTCATCTGGACTACTGTAACCTCCTCCTCTCTGGTATTCCACTAACCCGACTCTCTCCTCTACAATCAATTATGAATGCTGCATCCAGACTCATCCATCCTTCCCACCTACCTACCCATACACAGCCTTCCCACCACTCCTCTTCTGCTGGATCTCTTTGTAGTTCTCTACATTGGCTTCCATTTCACCTAACAAAGAAATGGCTCCATGAAAAAGTATTCCTTTGAAAGGAAAGAAACTTTTACTCTAAAAGCCTTTACCCTAAGTAATATGAAAAAGTATCCCAACCCCAAGTCCCATGGATAATTATTAAAACCCTAACCCTGAGTGTCATGGAAAAGAACCTTTACCCCTAGAGCCATGGAAAAAAACCTTTACCCCGAGAGCCATGGAAAAAAACCTTTACCCCGAGAGCCATGGAAAGGACCTTTACCCCGGGAGCCATGGAAAGGACCTTTACCCCGGGAGCCATGGAAAGGAACCTTTTCCCCCCCGAGAGCCATGGAAAAGAACCTTTACCCCGAGAGCCATGGAAAAGAACCTTTACCCCGAGAGCCATGGAAAAGAACCTTTACCCCGAGAGCCATGGAAAAGACATGGAAAAGAACCTTTACCCCGAGAGCCATGGAAAAGAACCTTTACCCAGAGAGCCATGGAAAAGAACCTTTACCCAGAGAGCCATGGAAAAGAATCTTTACTCGAGTGGAAAAGGGTACCCTTACCCAGGATGCCATGAAAAAGAATACAAAAAACTAGCCCCGAGTGTTATAGAAAAATACAATATCCCTAACTCCAAGCGTCATGGAAAAGTACCCTAAACCTGAATACCATGGAAAAAAAAACAAACTTATACTTAACCTTCACCTAAATACTACAGAAAAGAATTCGTCAGTTCACAGCAGTCAAATGATTGTTTCTATATTTGGCAGCCGATTCACACATTGTGTTGCAATACGATTTTCCTTCCCGTAGCTTAGAAGTTATTTTAACATATGAAATATCTTCAATGAAAATGAGAGAGGAAACGATTTTCAAAAAAAAAAAGAATGAATAAAAATGACAGAAATGATAGCAAGAAATGATTTCAATGATCAGAGGCCAGAAAGCGAAACAAATGGATCCGGATATGCCGCGTGGTCTCTTGTTACAAAGTCCCCACTGAAAACTGCTCAAGCGTGGTCATCATAAACCCCACATGGGGGGAAGAACAGAGAAAGTGTTCTTGTAGCTGAGTAACTATTTTCTTGCTGTCCATTTCCCTGCAGAATTTTCACAAATTTTGCAAAAATCTGTGCAGAGCATTTTGTTGACTAATGAAAATAAGTTTTGTGTTATGATCTATATACATTCCACCATATTACTATTATTACAGTGAGTGATATATCCATTGTGGACAGGTTGCAAATGACAGATACAGACAGTGACACAGGAGGAGGAGAGGACTCTGCCCCGAAGAGCTTACAATCATGTGAAAAAATAAGTAAACCCCATGGAAATGAATAACTAGCTCAACGGGCAAATACAATTCATACTGCATCTAGAGATGAGGGTATTACACGTGTCATATGGAAAAAGTAAGTGCACCCCTACATTTACCACCACTTCAAATCTATTAGGGGCCAATAATTAGGACGTGTGATGGTGGAACTCGCCTTATGGAAACCTCAGAGATACAGGATCTGGTGATCTCTGTTCTATTGATGTGTGATGTCATTATGACAAAATCAGAAGAACTTTCCCAGACCCTCAAAAAGAAGTTTCTGAAGGTCTATTATCCTAGAAAACAGATTAAAAAAGATCCTGCCATTACCAATCACGGCTGATCCCTATTTCTGAAACCGACAACTTTTTCAGCTTTCAGGCTGACATTTTTCCTCTGGCCTGGGATAAGTATAGAGATAAGGAATCCTGGCATTGCTCTGATATTTACTTGTTGCATACTTGACCCTAGTTTGCAATTCTATAGGAATGAAACCAAACCCCACCAGAAATGTGTAAACTTGTGATGCAAACCAGCACCCCCCCCCCCCTTCATTCCCTCCTCTCAAAACAGGTGCAAGAAAATCACATTATGTGCGATCATTATTAAAATGCATTGCTAATTCATCATCCTTGAGGAATACTGAATTTAAATATTATATATATACACAATATATACATGAGGGAGGCATGGTGGCTCAGTGGTTAGCACTCTGGCCTTTGCAGCGCTGAGTCCCAGGTGTGAATATCGGCTATCTGCATGGAGTTTGCAGGTTCTTCCCATGTTTGCATGGGTTTCCTCCCACATTCCAAAATCATGACGTTAGGTAAATGGCTTGCCCCCAAATATTGACCTTTGACTGTAATAATGACATATGACTATGGTAGGGACATTAGATTTTAAGACCCTTTGAGGGACTGCTAGTGATATGATTATGGATTTTGTACAGCGCTGTGTAATAGGTCGGCGCTATATAAATACAACGTAATATTATTATTACACATAGTATACACATACAATTCTGTACTTACCAAGGAAAAGAAGTAGAAGTAAGATTTGTATCGTGTTCATTTTGCACAGCGGCCTCCTGCACTTTGACCCACTGTGTCAGGTGATAAGACGACGGACAGCCAAGAATTTTGCTGCTTAATTGCAAGTCGAAGTTTCCCCAGGTCGGATTGCCTTTGCATTGCTGTTTTAAGGCTGAGCGGTACTGAGGAATACGTTATATGTGCCACATTGACTTACACACATGTATAATCACTGTGTTCACCCGGGTCCCTTTTAGCTGGGTGCACCACCTGGCAATTTTTAGTAACAACCCGGCTGTTTTTGGGTGATTACTGAAAAGTTGGGTCACATTAGGGATGCTGCCACCAACCTACACCTTCCTCCCACCCGGCTTAAAAAAGAATTCTGGGGAGAACATTGAATCAGTTTTATGAAGCTGTTGTGCATAGTAATATTTATGCCGGGGGGGTCTATATTTGGGTCTTAGGAGGAAGGTTTAGGTCAATGGTGGGTTCACAGAAAAGGTGCCCAGATTATGGCCATTTAATGATTTACATTTTCCTGACAAGCCGTAAATAGCTATAAAACAGGAGCCCGCCGACTCTCTAGCTGCAGGCACTGTGGTGTAATTCATCCCCAAATTGCACAACAAAGACTCTAAAGGTTTTAAGGAACATAGAACACTTACTATTTGTGACCAATGAAAAGGCCGGCTGCTAAATTTCTGCTGCCACAGAAAACACTGATTTTTTGCTTCTGTTGCAAACTTTGAGGAGGAATTACTCTCCATTGCCTGCAGCTACAGAGGTTTAAGGGTGAATCTAAACCAGATAACACTCATATTCATGAAATGTGGGAGATGTAATGCTAAGAACAGCCAACACAGGATGTTTTAGGCTCACTAGATTTCTTGCAGGATCAAAAGGTATTTTTTTTACACTTATCAAACAGATCACAAAATTGTATTATTATATATTTAGTTATTTATGTATTCGTTGCTCATTTCCTTCTTGTTAGCCATGCATGTGTTCATAGTGGAGGTTCACTAAATTTTGGGTATGGTTGAGGTTATGTAGTTGTTCACCATAGTCTTATTGGCTTACACTGCTGCCCCCTATCTGCCATGCAAGGAACTAAGAGAGACCAATACAAAGATTGATAATATTGAAGAATAGATTTTTGTCACATTTACACTGTTGTGTAGCAGAAATACAGTGCAATCCATGGCCCTGCCACAATGTAATTAATTAATAACAGCAACCCAGTGGAGGGGAAAAAAAGTGCAGACGCATTAACTTTTGCACTGCTGTGCACCATATTGAACAGGTACCCTTCACACAATGCACCTTATTGTGCTGCAGAATTTTTAGTAACAAATTTGTCAGCAATTTAATCCAAACAGACAATAACCCTTTTTCAATCAGCCAGTGTGTTATTTACCTACAAACTGTGCAATATATTATCAGACATTTCAAGGACACAGGGGCCCCAGTATTGCGTGTCCTAAAAATATTGCACATTAAGTTTTATTGCAGAGAGTGTGCTGGGTGGTGTGGAATTTAAATACTTGACAATCTAGGCCTGATTTATTAAAGAGTCTAAAACTGGAGAAGATAGAATATCATGGGAAAACCTGGGTGATCCCGGAAAACCCAAAATGGGTTTCTTAAAAAATCATTTGCTATTTGCCAAATTAATTCAGCCCTGGACCAGATTGATTCCAGGTTTACTGGATCACCATGATAGTCTATCTTCTCCAGTCCGGGGCTTTAATAAATCAGGCCCATTGTGCGAATAATGGGGGTCACTCACCTTTAGCTCTACCTAATAAGGGTTTTAAAACAGCTGCCCCCACCCCCCCCACTGAAAATGTCATGCGGGCTAATTATATTCTCCTTCCTCTGCTTCACATTTGGGTAGTCCCCTCGCTCCTTCATTCATTTTCATTTTACAGTCTTATTTCCTCTGTAGAGTCATTCCAGTACAATGAGATAAGATAAGAGCCCTTTAGGTGACTTTAGAGGGGTTTTCCACCTAAATAATGAAGAAATCTGGTAGAACGAGCGCGCCCTTCTGTGACTTTCATGGAATTATCTCCGGCTTCTGCATTTTTTCTGAACATTTGTGCTCGAGCAAAGCCATGGTGTACAGCTCAGAGTACAACTCCATTCTGCTGAGAATAAAACTTAGTAATATTATTAAAGTGGAACGTTCTAATTAGAACTTACTGTTGATATTGAGTTGATCACCCCAATATAAAAAATCTCTAAAAAGGTAACCCTGGGGTGTCCTCCTCCAGTCCTCAAATGTGTGGTCTACAGAGAGTGAAAAAATACTTTTTAAAAAGAAATCCTGGACCTATGAAGAATGGACCCGTGTTTTAGCACAATGTCATTAAAAAGCCACGTTTAAGGTTTTTTTGTTAAAATTTGCAGCTTTTATTAAAATACTAGGTAACCTTACAACAAAGGCTCTTGTGTGAGGTCTTCCTTGTTTAGGTGACAACACTCTATCCACATTTCCCAATTGTGTCCCAAGTTGTCACGCATGACCTATCCAGCAGGGGTGCAGTGACATTTTTCACCCAGAGGATGCACCAGCGCCATCTGATGTTGGGGGATTTCCTATGGCAGACTGCTGAGGAGAACGGATGGTGAAGATTCCCTTTTGGGGAGGGTCGGGCTATTACAGGGCACTACCAGTCTACTTTTAATAGGCAGGGGTCAGTGTTACTTTAAATTGCTCTATAATAAGTTGCTGCCACATTGGAAGAATTGATTTACTTTTTTTTTATGAAGCTGAGGTTGAGCATGCACAGTATTTCAGACTTCTATCTTACCTCTGCAGGTAACCTGGGGGTGCACAGAGGAGGCAGCCGGAGTTTTGCATCCTTAGTGGATCATTTTAATTGGCGTTGAATTAGCATTCCACAGCCGTTCTTCCAGTGCTGCCCCCAGACACCGAGCAATCAGCACAGATATTCTTATAATCGAGCACTTTCTAAATACGTCTTCTGATTTCACTATGCAAGCAGCTGCCATCATTTCTTCCCTCCATGGGGCTCCTCGCACACCATGGTGAGCAAGCGTCCAACTTCCTCCGACTCGCGGACAGCTGGATTGACATCAAAGAAATACTTCCCCTTGCTAGCATAGTATAAATCCAGGCTGATGAAAAGTTGGATTTGAAATGCAAAAATAAAATGAAAAGCCCCTATTTAGCTCAAAAACTGAATATGGCTTTGTTCAGACTGGTGGGGAGGTTGTGGGGTGATTACCTCGTACTTATGCCCCTGACCAGCTTCCTTGTAAGAACATACATGTAGAGTCTCACCCATGGACATTTAATGAGTTACATATTCATGACAAGTAGTAAAAAAAATAAAAAACAGGAGCTCTCTGTAGCTGCAGGCGCTATGGTGTAATTCTTCCTCAAATTGCACAACAAGGACATTAAATTGGGGTTTTACGTTTACCACTTATTTGTGACCTATGAGAAGGCCGGCTGCTAAATTTCTGCTGCCATAGAAAACAGTGATCTGTTGTCAACTTTAAGGATGAATTTCCCCCACATTGCTGGCAGCTACAGAGGTTTTAAAGTCAATCTAAAAGCAAGATCTCTCAGGTCAGATAGATCAGCGGTCGCCATTGGACCACTAAAATCACCTGCTCCTTGACCGTGCATGCGCGGGGAGCGAGGTGTCACTCAAAGGGGGAGAAAACTCCCCCAGAGTGACGTCATTATGACATAACCCAGCCCACTCTCCCATCGCAGATCTGAGCCTGCTATTGGAGAGTGGGCGGGTTGTGTGCAGGGACACAGTCCGCCCACTTACCTGAGCCTGGGAACTGCTCAGGGTACGTGGTCCACGGATGTAAACGGTGCATCCCCCCTGCGGGGTCCTTCTCCTGACCCCACTCGGGGGTGCACTGACCAGAGCCGCAGATCCCCAAAGTTTTCTCGCGGACCACCAGTTGGCGAAAGCCGAGATAGTTAGTGAATGAACACTGGTTCATTAAAAACCAATGCAACTGTGCAAGTGGCCAACAAGGAGACAGCCAACAAGGAGACAGCCAACAGGAGCCACTAAAAATTGCCCGATCCCACTGCAGGCCTGATACTTACCTCTTAACTACCTTATTGTGCCTCCAAACCAGCGCTGCGCCTCCTTCAGACCCTTCGGCTTTTACCACTTCCAGAAGTGTTGGATGGCTGTGTCCCCAACCACATGGTCACAATCTTTGACCCCTATAACTGGGGTCCCCAACCTTTTGGACCACTAAATCTATAGACTCCAGGCCAAGCATGTGCGGGGAGCCATGTGTTACTCAAATGGGAAGAAACTTCCCCGAGTAATGTCATAATGCCAGAACCCACCCTTCGCCCTCAGCCTGCGTATGCTGGACATAGTCCGCAGCTCTGTCAGGTGCGCCCGGCCAAAGCGAGGTCCTTCTCCTGACCCCGCTGGGGGGAGCAGCCGTCAGAGCCGTGGATCACCGCTGGTCTCTGTGTTCTTGCAACCCAGCTGTCAGACGGCTGCAGCCCACTAGTGGGCCGGGGTTGGGGACCCCTGCCCTATAACACCAAGACTTAGTTCAGTTACCACTCATAAACCCACAGGCTACAAGCGGCATCTGAGAAAATAGTTCTGCCATGGACTTTGATGACTTACCGGTAACTGACTGCCAGCCTGTCACGCAACATGAAGCAATTCGAGTGAACTTACCACCCTAAGCAGCGGAGATGTTGGGGTCATGGGAAACACACATGCATGCAAAAACACAGCATGCAGAACAGACAGAAATCTGACACTTCCGGAAGTGTCAAATGCTGCAAAATCTGATGAAGCCTTTCTATGCTGGACTAGGGATAAGCGAGCAAGTTTTTTAAACTCGATCTCGCAGTGAATACGGCCATTCTCCCTTACCAAAATTGTAAGGGAGACCGGCCAGAGTAAATTCGCTGATCGAGATTACATTTTTCTGCATTCATTGATCAGCTCAGTGTGCGATCCCTGGAACTAGAGGTGAAATGGGGACAAGTTTCCCCATTCAAAACCTCTAGTGCTCTCTGATTGGCTGAGGAAAGGAAAATCCTAATAATGCTTTTCGGTTCAAGGAAATTTTGGCGAGAATGCCAAAGGCTCATCCCTACTATAGACTGCATCAGAGAAGAGACACAGACATCCGACACTTCCACAAGTGTCAAATGCTAAGGAGCCTGATGAAGCCTTCTGCACTGGAACTCCATCAGAGCCTTTGTAAACACAGACGGATCTACAAACAACTCTCATC
The DNA here is from genome assembly GCF_032062135.1 of Pyxicephalus adspersus. NCBI lineage: Eukaryota > Metazoa > Chordata > Amphibia > Anura > Pyxicephalidae > Pyxicephalus > Pyxicephalus adspersus. The sequence goes on from NC_092869.1 coordinate 40,903,343, forward strand.
GTAGTGTACTGGCCTCATTTTGTAATGGGGGGCCTTTAACTTGCAAAGGCAACAACAGCCTGACATCCTACAAAACTGCCTGATCTTTAAAGAGACCCTGTCACCAGATCTTGATGATCTTGGATGTGATACTAGCACACCTAGTAGAGCTGGGCCAGCACAAAGAGTAAAACACTTCTAGAAAAGAGAACGGGGGCTATAAATGCAATGATAGAAGTAACTTGTAATGGATTTGATTCTTCTTAGGGTGAATTTCCATAGCAAGTTCACTAGAATTTTTTAAGGAAAGAAGAACCATTGCAAATTAGCATGGAAAATTCTTAATTTTCTGTGTTTACCTGCAATTATTTTAAAGTTGGCGGCACAAGCATTCAACACTTCCAGAAGTGTTAAATACTGCAGAGTCTGATTTAAAGAAAGAAGTTATTGCTGGGCAAATGGATAGCTTCTATAGTGCCAACCTTACCCTTGCTCTAGTGGTTTAGAATTGGCCATTCTGCACTGGTTCTGTGGCCTGGTATTCGACCCCCCAACCCACATACCCCCCACCCCAAACCAGATGGTATTTGCAAAGTGGATCTCTGTGCAGTGCTGCTTTGTTAGGTGAATGTGACAGGCAGGATCAGCGCCAACTTTACAAAACTCTATATTTGTCATGACAGGTCCACTTTAATTTTCCAAATTTAAACCGCTTTAAAAGTTGCATCAGGCTTCCAAACCTAAAACAAAATATTTAAATACACCTGACTTGTCCCTACAGAGAGCCAGACAGTGGTTATTTTCGGTGCAGCCGTCTCTGATGGTTGTGAAACCTCCCAAACACAGCTCAAAGGTGACCACAAGAGCTTCGCAGGTGTAAGAATCGAGCTGGTTTCAAGGTTTTTGGAGATTTCTAAGATTCCCCCAAACTCTTCTGTGCTAGCACCAGAAATTGTGAAACTTGAAGAAAAAAAGTTACAAAGTTTCCAAGACAAGAAATGAAAAGTTTATTTTCCCCTTTTGTTTGCAGGTGTCATTGATGGCTACAAGGGAGAGAGCAGGCCAAACAATGCACAGCGACCAATCGGAACTCATCTGTCAGGGATCTGATTGGTTATTTAAATGCTATTTATGCTATTTAAATGTTATTTGAATTTAAATTTATATAAAAGTTACACACACACACATATATATATATATATATATATATATATATATATATATATATATATATATATTTTTTTTAACAACCATCTATAGGGCAGTAAAGCATAGCAGAGCATTCTGTTTGCAAACATGGTTGCCAATGTAGAAAATCCGTAGGTAGTTACTACAGGATCACTCAAAGTACAATAAATCTGTTTAATGCCCGACCCCACAAGACCTGTCATAAAGACAGCAGATAGCCATCCCTGTCTTTGCTCTGCTTTGGAAATGGGAGTTTTTTCCCTGCAAATAATTTGTAATACTAATCAGCTTTGCCACATGGCACAGCAGAGCGGAAGACCAGTTTTGTTTCCCCTGCTGTTGTAAGGAACACAGGTCTTGTCCCTCCCTCACCCTGTGATTGGACAGTAAAACAAAAAGCAGCAAATCATTTTATTACTGTGCTCTCTCCTCTCCAATCAGCTTGATTAGAAAATGAGAATGGTTCATTATGCAGATTATCCATGTACAAGTCTGTTCTTTGCTGAACAGCAGATTGCAAGAAGCTAACACCAAACTAAATTTAGGAATTTATACTGCTTGCGTTTTAAAGAATAGGTTCAAATCCGAATGAAGATCTGCAATGAGTTACAGATTATCTGTCTGCAGTCCAGCTGAAGATTTTATATACTTTTTTATATATATTTACACACACACTCTCTCCCTGTATTAAATTCCTTGTATGTTTCGGGAGGTTACTTAAACCGTACCTAAAGTCAGAATTTTTACTTTACATAAAAGGGTAGACAACCTTTTAATGTAAAGTAAAAATTCTTTTTTTTTTTTTGAGTGCAACAATTTTTTTTTTATTTTTTTTAATAAAAGGGTGCAGCACCGCACCCTTGATCCCTAGATCTGCAAAGCCACCTTTTGCATTGGTGTATTTGACAAATAAGTTTATAATCTCAGATACATGATCAGGTTGGACTTTGCACTGTATTCTATCTGCATGTTTTTATATATTTTTATTTTGTGTTTGCTGGTTAATCATAATAGAAAGTGAAAGCAGATCTTATAAACCATGTCTTGTTCATTCCTGGTATCCAAAGTTTACACTCTCATAGTGTAACAGTTCAGACGTTTTTATATTCTATTTTGTAACAAATAAATTTTGTACCGGTTTCATGCCATGGTCCTTTTCAACAAATAAGCACCAAGAAATGCTTTTGATGAGCGGTTAGTAAGCATTTACAAGTCCTAGATAGACCAGATGCTACTTGAACCATCCAAACTAGTCACTGTGGTTCAGTGGTAACCACACCGCAAATAAATCAATCCCATGTGAACAAACCCATACAACATTTCACAGAAAGAAACTCATAGACCATTAATAACAATAGACCTGCAAATTTACCCTTTTAAAAAAACTTGCAGTCAATACCATGCAACAAGCACCGGATAGGTGGAGCAAAACAAAGCTACTGCAATTGGAGTATTTGGAAAGAGATCATTTTAACCTGTATTTACATAGCACCAACATATTATGCAGCACTGTATATTAAATAGGGTACAGACAATGACAATACAATGACTCAGGAGGAGTAGAAGACCCTGCCCAGAAGAGCTCACATAGATATAATAGAATAGAGGATGATCTACAGGGAAGTCATGAATTCCCACACCCAGGGTGGAGGTTTTGTAATATGGATAGGAGGGGTGGGGGGTACCTGTACCAGACAGCACAACATTGTTTCAATACATTAATAATGAAGAAGAGAGTGTTATGACCTAGACATTTGTATAAGAGTTTCCTCTGCTTACCTGTCTGCAGATCTGCTGCTCCTGGGATGAGGAAGATCCACCTGCAAGCTCACCTGTTGTCTAATTAGAGGGATCTCTGCTCCACCTGAGCTCTGCCCTAGACTGACATAAATTTAAATAGACCCTGTACATAGAGGATATGGATACTATCAAATGCATGCATAAAATGACCAACAGACTGATTGGGTCCATTTTTTATTCTTTATTTGGCAGGCACCATGTGTTGCCGCACATTCTACATGCAGAATCCATAGATGGCTTGCTGCTACTGCCGCATCCAAAGAGTTGTACTGGAACCACCTATGCAATTGCAATTCACAAACACACACTAGACCAGGGGCGTCAAAACTCTGGCCCGCGGGCAAATTTGGCCCACAATGTCTTCTTTTTGGCCCCCAAAGAAATCCCGGCATTACTCGCGTCTATAGACCAGCGGGCTCTCAGGCCTATGTGTGGCCTTGCATTGGACTGTTTTACAGATACAAGCAATGCCAGGAATTGTAGTAGCGGTGCTATTTCAATGAAGAGGGGAAGGCCACACATAAGATTAAGCCCCCCATTAGCTGCGTCTGGTATTTCCAGCACTCCCCCTCAGCTACACCTGGGAGGTGCCAGGAGGCTTTTGGAGTTCCAAGGGATTCAAGTTTAGCGCAGGCGGATTTTTTAACCATCTTTAATTTTTTCAATAAATTTTAAAGTTGGCCCATGAGTTTGTCTAAATTTTTAATTTTGGCCCACTGTGTATTTGAGTTTGACATCCTACCCTAGATTTTGCAGCTGCTTGCAAGTGCCAGAAAAAAAGCCTGTTATTGCTCCAGGGTGCCACACACCCCTTGAATAGTGAACGTCACAATAAAATACCGCTAGTCTGAACATTGCCTAAAACCTTGCACACACATGTATTTTCACCAACATTAAAAGGTGTTGAAATACCTTCAATCTCAATTTGTCAGGGCACACAGGTGTTTCGGGCTACACATAAAACTCAACCTGCAAAATTTGGACACTTTAATATGTCTATGGGCATTCATAAAGACTCATAACATGAACATGGGGGTTTTTATGCATTTTAAAAAATAATCACCGTATACTAAGGCTAAGGAGGAAAAAGGGGGTTTGCCAAAAAATGGCATTATTGAGGCAAATCTTGGCATTTTTTCAGCAAGCCCCATTTTTAAAAGCATTAATCAGCTGCAAAATGTGCTACTTTTGCATGGTTCTTATAGACGGAATGCTTCAGACATACTGCAATCACCAAGTGCTCAAGTATGATGCACGCAGGGTTTAGGTACCTTTCTTGAACCCATCAGTTATCATCCAAACCAATCCAGATCACACAAATAGAAGAAAAAAACACAACATTGTAAAAAAAAAATATTTATTTGCTGCACATACAAGACATAGCAAGACACCAACTTACAAATAAATACAAAGCACCACAAGGCTCCCAGAGATTGGACTTGCTGTTAACTTAAGATGTGAACGCAGCTGAGCCATGAATTAGACTTCAGTAAGGCTTTTGTCCAAGGCTTTGCAAAAATCAAAACCAAAGCATACGGTTCAGAAGAGAGAGCGACCAGTTTGCGGTTTGTAGCTGCTACAATTGGATATATATATATAGAAAACACAACCATTGCGAGATAGCAAGTCTTACAGAGATGTATAGGAATTTATAAAACACTCAGATATGCCAAATGTCGTCTCTTCTTGTACATTAAGACACTGGTTTTGTAAGAATCAATCTGCAAGTGAGAATGAACCCTTAAGTCTGGAGCACCATGCAAAAAAAGCAGCTACTGAGAAAAGAGTTTCAGCTCCTGCTGCAATATGGAAGAAGATATATTATATTGCCGTGGCACAGGTACCCTCGCCACAATTCCAGGCCAGTTAGTAATGTTGAGTGTGTTTTGGCATTGTCAAAAGATGAATTTCTGTCCATTCACACCTGATTATACAACAAGCACAATCCTATCTGGAACGAGAGAAGACTGAAGTTCTCTTTGATGTAGTTAGGTAAAACCAACAGGTCTTGTCCCTCCCCCTTAGCCTGTGATAGGACAGTGAAAAGAGTAGCAGCAGACTAATGAGTTTGTTGATCTGCTGGCTTCCTATCGGCAGGTCCCATGTTGGCATATGAGCAGCTGCATTACAACCGATGGGCACCTTGGGTTGTTTATTCCTCTTCTACTCTGAACTCTTCTATACAGGGAAATACAGAGCTGTATTATTGAGTGGTTTTTATATCGGCCTGACAGCAAGCTTTTTGTATAAGGGCTATAATAAAGATATTTGCTTGGATTTGGAAAGGGGTAGGATGTTGGGGCCCGCTGAAGAGTCTAAACGGGCTACAACATTAGCACCATTGTTGAGATTACTGCAAGTGATTTTCCAGGACCTCCCAGGCAGCTGCAGGAGGTTCTGCTATGCCCCTTGGATTGATCATTCATTTTATATTATGCAGAAGGCAACAAGAATAGGAGAGTACCCCATCATGGCAGCAAGAATAGAACCAGTGTTTGACAATATAACTAAAGCCTGTCAATGGGCTTGTATGTTCAGGGAATATCAGTTTAACATTGGGGTGTTCCTAAAATCAGAATTCCTACTTCAAATGGGTTTTTCAAGCCTATATGTTTGGCAGTGCAAAACCCCTTTGGAACAAACCCAAGCCCATCAATGAAGGCTTTTAAAGTGGAACCAAGCCCCCCCCCCCAAAAAAAAAAACAAAACAAAAAAAAAAGCTACAAAGGGATAGAGGTTTTTGATAAAAGAACAATGCAAAGTCCCTTTTGCCAAAAAAATTCCCTGGCACCCAATGGCTTTCTTTTTACCTTCCCTGTGCAGCACCCCCGCATATAAGACCAGATGGCCGGGGCAATGCCCTCATCATTTGCAGCTGTCTAAAGATCCAAGAGGATTACCATGGACCTGAAGTCCATCTTGGAGTTCTCAACAAAGATGGCAGCTTGGGGGATGCAGCAGTGACCGGTTCTTGCACTGCAGGATACCTACAAAAAGGGAAGTTTGTGCCAATCTGACTTTGGCAGAAGTTCACCTACACAAAGCAGAATTTAGTTCTGCTTTAAGAAATTCAAACAGGTCAAAATCCACCTGGCACTGAACTATCCCTTTGGGCTTGGCTGACCCATAAAATAAAAAATAGGTTTCTGTTATATTGTCCACCTTAACACATTTTGCTAGAGCACTAACAACCTTTATATGATGCCACGGCAAACAGTGATACATCACAGCAAAACCATGGAGCGTTCTCTCTTTTCTCAGGGCACTTTCTTGCAGCACAAAAGGGACATCCTCAGAACTGTCCACAGTGGTCCATGACCTTTATATATCAATCTGCATATAATATTATCCACTGCTGGAAAGACATATAGAGAAAGAAAACAGTACCGCTATTATCAGTCATCATAGTCGTATTGGTTAAAAAGTGATACTTTAAAGAATATTTTATTCCACAGTGATATAAAATAGTATGTGTGGCTGTGTTTGAAACCTGTATTCCCAGTCTAAAATATTGTCAGGATTTCAGAAGAAAGCACAGAGTATGTTTGTAAGAAAAAAGACCGAATCACTGGTACAACAGGTGGTTGGAGACATTCTGTACATCTACCAGAGGCCAGTGACATCACTGAGAATGCTGCCAATCCAATCACTA
>NC_092869.1:40910397-40923741 GCF_032062135.1 Pyxicephalus adspersus
AGACCAGTGACATCACTGAGAATGCAGTCTAATTATTTTTTAAAGAAAACTTACCACACTCACTGTGCATCACCCAGTTTCTGCTTCTTTACCAAATACGCTCATAGATTGACAAGGTCATCATTGGGATATACAATAAAGAAAACACTTGTGTAAAGGCTGTTTAATATTTATGTCATTATACATCAGCTTGCAGAAAACTGCCAGGTAACAATTTTATTCAATTGCACAGAACATTGCAAACGTTTATTACTTTATAAATACGTCTTTTAACGATAATTTAATACTTACATTACACAGAACTTAAAGCTGAACTCCAGGCACGAAAACTTTCATTAAAATATATCCTATATTGTATGTATATAGTCGCAGAGGATGTGCACCAAATGCCTTTGTAAACCCAGATATTACCAAAAGAAATGAAAAGTGACATCATCACTGTTCTGCATATAGCCCGCACAGTGAGAAGAGCTGTGGGAGGGTCCTGACAACTCCGCCCACTACAGGCTGTCTGCAGAAAACCATAGGAGAGGGGCGGAGACAAGACCAGACACCCTGCACAAAAAGAGAGCAGCAGTGGCCGGTCTTTTATTAAAGGAAGCTCCTTCACAAAGGCAAAGTTTCAGGCTGGATTACTGCACAGATTTGGAAGAAATACACAAAGCACACTGAGATTCAAGTAAGAATACACATAGTTCTTGTATTTAGACAATAGTTGCTTATCCCAGATTTTAGCTGTAAGGGCCTGAATTCAGAGACCCTTTTTATTTTACAATAATTTAACTTGGAACATGTGCAAAATTTGATGCATTACATCACTAACAAAACAAAAGGAAAGAATCAATTCTTCCCACGGAACACACAAAACGTTCTCACTTATGCACGCATCACAACGCATCCATATCTCATCTTCTTTTGGTTTTTAAAAGATTTTTGCTGACTGTTGAGCTTTTCAGATTTTGGCTTAAACCTAAAATGAGCACCGATGACTGATGTCATGTGATGTGGAGCATGCATCACATAAAGTACACTTTAGGCCCTATCTATCAAGGCTTTCTGAGGACAAAACTTCTTTTTTTTCCCAGTGCAGTATGGAAGGAAGAATAAGATGCTCTTGGCTTAGAACACGATCAATGACACAGAATATTGTTTCGGTGTCCAGCACAGATTCCTCGTAAAGTTCAGAAAACTCACAAAAGTGAATCAGTGTCCATGGATGAGCTACTACAATGAGGGAGTTGCATGGAGTGTATAAAAAACGGGCCACATACCACATTGGTATTTAGGAACAGAGAAACAATCCATTATGCCATTAAGGATGGCAATAAATTCATGTTCAACATATTTTATCCTTCAATATAGTTTTACATATTATAGTATTATTATGGTAATACAGCAAACCATCCAAAAGGGACAAGGTCCCAAATTGCCAAAAATCAGGTTTGTTCTGTATCACTTTTGGAAATGGGGCATAAAGTCTTTGGAACACAACCTTAGACTTTTTTGCTGCCCTTACATATCTTGAAGGTGGCCTGGTGAAGTAAGAAGATGGGTGTAGATTGTCAAGATGCCTTAGCACATAAAGCATGCCACAGTGACTACTTAATATATTCAACAAGGGGCACCACATGAAATATTGAGGTGCAGTGCCTGGAGGTACCTGTGCTGGTCTTGAAGTTCCTCTTAGTGGCCATGTGATAACCTCCTGGACTCGGACTGAAATCCATTGACTGGGCTCACAAATGTAACCATGCAAGGTATGCCATGGGCACACCACTGTTTGGGGTATATAGTGAAAGGTGGGTGGTTCTAAAGAACATGGCTATTGCAACCCACCTGTTTACATCTTCTAGTATTGTTTCACTCTGCATTTCTTGGCATTCAGTCATATGACATTTCAGTGCCCCAGGTGAAATTGGTGCTGGAAGACTTCCCTCTGCCAGGGACTGTGATGGCAGGTCTGAACAGGAAGCAGGTGGTTATAGAATGCCACTGAATGCAGATCTATGGGTATGGATGTCTCAATGGTAACATATCTGCTCTCAAGGCCATCAAAGCCCAAGCTTATTACTGTTGGCTCACTAAATGTTCCCCTTGCCTTGGACACCCAGTCGGTGCACGGAGCCTCACCTCTGTCCATATCAAGATGGGCTGCAGAAGTTCTAGCATTTGATAAGTAAATTATGGAGCCTAAATCCTAATTAATTTTTATTTTAAAGATGTTGAGACACCATGTACGGCTTTGAGAACCAAGGGGTAAAACAAAGCGCAATGAAACTGTATTGAGGGCTAACAGACACGTGCAGGTCCTTGGTAGAACAATTTAGACCAGAATGAGCTAAACTGAACCCAACACAATTGGCCAAGGCCAACTCTCTGCTATACAAAGTCTCATTTATTAATGAAAGGAGTTGTTGCCCCTTTTTGTCTCCCCTACTGCACTGGGAAAACCCAAACAGAGAGAAACAGCTGATGAACCAATGCATTCCTTCCTTACCAAAGTAGACACCATTTGTAATGCTCCATCAAGTGAGTAGTCACACATGATGAAGGTCCCACAAGAAACAATGGATTTCAATTGTGCAAATTGTAGTCCCAAACATTTGCCAATATAGCCCTAGATATCCCTCACTTTTTGACCCCTTTCTTACTCCCACCAACTAGTGTATCATTGGGAAACCATGATGATACAAGCAGTGGCAAAGGGGACAGAATCTCAAAATACCCACCTGAAATGGTTGGGGAAGGTAGAGGAGCCCCAGAAGAAAGATCACATGACCTTTTCAAATGACCCATCAACTGGTATTCATCCCAAAAAAATAATTCTGTTTATGGAAGATGGGCATTCATTAATTATATTCCTTCATTCCTTAGCATTATTAGCAAAGCCAACAGCTTTGTGAAGTTCAAGCCTTGGTCTGAAATCGGAGAACAAAAGAACTGCAGGTCCATCTACAGCAGAACCCAAACCAGTTTCTCATAAGGGACCCGGACTTCACACAGCCCTGACTCTACTATAACCATTAAAAAAGTTACTTAAAGTTACTTGATCTGCCACCTGGCAGTAGAAAGTCCTATTTCAACCTGTAAGTCCCATTAAATTCCACTCCAAAGGTTTAACAATAATTCATGTACCTCTTTCATACCAACATGGGCTGAATAATCTTTCATTGACAATTTGGGAAAGGGAAATTTATGTGGAGTGGAAGAAACTCTCAGGAAAATTGCTTGTGTTCTACTGACCTCTGCACTTTAGATTCCTCATTGGTTAGGGAAGCAGGAAAAGGGCACAATGGTTTTCAGATCCTAAACCTACAAATGGGGAATCCTACATCCCGACCTGTCCAAAGATAGTAAAATATTTCCATATTTTAAAATAAACTCCTTTGAAACTATAAGTCTGTTTTCATATATATCTATATATAGTATATATTTATCTGTTCACATACAAAATAACTAGCATGCTTCACACAACAAAAAGTAGGAAATATATATTGTGACCGGTATAAAAAAATAAAATGTTATCTTTTCACTATGATTTATTTAGATTCTCCTCCATTGTTACGGCTAAACCAACACTTACACAATATATTAAAGTGCAAGTTCACCTTTGTATCAGAACCAGAGATAGAATTTGATTCTAGGTGTAGGTCCTATGACCGCCTATCTGTCTGTACAATTTACTTACCATGCATTCTTTTTTTTTTTAAATCATTATTTAGGGCAGGCGATTTTCCTAAATGGTAATCAAAGTGATTAAAAACTGCACCATGCACAACCAACGTTCGGAAGGTGAACTTGCACTTTCAATTCACTTCTTAGCATCAGGCAGTTATATTTCTGTATATTTACTATACATTTGTTCTGTAAACATTGTTGTCCTAGGAAAATGCATAACTAAGAGTTTTGGCTTTATGTATGAAAGTGAAAAAGGCAATGACCAGTTGCTCAGAACAACAAGGATGAAATGTTTCCCTTCTCTAATCTGTATTTAGATGGAGCCATTTCTTGGCTGCTATAAAACACTGGCTATGTTGCTTCTAACAGCCACCAGAGAGCAGCCATCCAGTTTATTCTGAACATAAAGAAGTGTTTTTATAATGAGGTGTGTATCGGTACAGGACGCTAAAACTGTGCACATTGCAGTCAGCATTTGCTGCTGGAGGTAAAGAGAGGTATAGGTGACCCAAATGGGTGCAAGAAATCAAGGCCTCTACTCATACAGGTCATCAATTCTTCAAAGTGAACATTAAGGAGAAGTGTTTTGCTCATACTAGGTAAAGTAACAGGTTCCATGTACAGGAGAGACTTATGAGATATGTACTTACCTGTGCCAGGGCTTCACCAAGATGGTGTATGTTTCCATCGACATACACAAGACTGTGCATATTCTATCACCCTCTAATAATAATGGAGAGGCGTGGAATGCACAAGAAGAAGCAATGGAATATTACCACTAAAAACTTTCTGGAAAACACATGGAGAGCAATTCGGCCATTGGTGGCTGCTCAAGAAGAGATATAGAAATTTTGGCGTGCTATTGAAAGATTAGCACAATTGCTGCTGGACACCAGCAGAACTACGTGTTGACCAACTGACTGTACACACACGGATATTTCAGCCCAGGGTAATAATACATCAGGCCAATTCAAAATCATATACTATATATAGTTCTAATCCACTACCTGAAATGAGTATGCTTCTCTTCCTATCACTTGCAATGACAATGTAGAAACATACAAACATTTTGGCTTGCACCATGTCATGGGCACTGCAATGATCACTGTAATCATAATGTAGATTGCCAATTAAGGTCTAAAAGGCATTCTGTACTCAGAAATCATTTGCAGCCACTCCATTATATATTGGGAACCTCAATGATCCCCAGGCACCTCCTGATCCAGTGAAGGCACACATCTATGTTTAAATGAAAGGCTGAAACCTAACAAATAGCAGCTTCATTCTGCATTGGCAAAGCAGTGTCTTCTATAGAAAGAGGACCCATCTTTTGTAATGTTTTATTAATCAATCTTATCATTGTGATTTATTATTCTTTATGGTCCCAAAAATGACTAGATTTAACAAATAAATCACTAGGTCCAATTCTCAGCTGAGAGCCCAAGCCAAGGTTTCTCATCACGGGTTGAGAAACTCTATAGTTCATCCAGGGGTTCCTTGAGAAATCAGTAATTTTTGCCTCCTGCCTTTTGGCAGTTTAATTGACACCAATGATTATTTTGGCTATCTGTAAGGGAGACATTCTTCTCATTGACCATCACACTAATATACTGGATATAGTCATTATCGTAGGGGTTCCCCAAGACATGCAAGTTATTTCAAGGGCCCCCCATGGTAAAAATGTTGAGAAAGGCAGGTCTGAACTAATGAAGATCATTTTAAGAAGAACGTATCAATCTATCTTTACATACATATGGGAACAATATCCCATCATACCATATGTATATTCAAATTTCCTTCAGGTTTTTAATGCCAATATGAAATTTAAGCCAGTACCCCATCGGATTTTAGTGTTTACTGAATATCCCCATCACCAGAAAAGGAGAAAGGGTTGTTGATACTAATGATATTATTGTGGTCTGTGTCCCCATTACAAGGCTATTTGTATTCTTCCCCCAAAGTGACTTCATGATGTCAGAACCCGGCTACTCTCTACCATCATAGGTCTGAGCATGCGATGGGAGAGTAGGTGGGTTGTGTCCAGAGACCACCCTGAGCATGCGATGCATACAGGAGACATATTCTGTGGCTCGGACCTGTGCACGGCCACCACAATATTCCCCGACCACAGTTTGGGGACCGCTGCTATAGAATATATTTTATTTTTTTTTCCTCCTGCCCAAGGAATGGGAATGGTTTGAAATTTCCTTCATGGGGACATGGATGCTATAAAATTTTTAATAAAGAAGAATGCAGGGCTGTGTTGGGAAATACAGTTGGATGTTAAACTGACAACTTGGGTAAGCCCTGTAATTACAAGCTTCGTACCCCTTTCAGGCCTGTGGACACAATTATGCGTCTATCAGGTTTATATGAATTTCCTTTGACCAACAACCCCAACTAAACAATCTTGTTTCTATGCCTTACTAAAGTCCAGTCTCCAATAGTTTTAGGTAAACCTACGCATGCATTTAATTGGTTCATGCTTTCTTTTTTGGGGGAGATTTCTCCACACTTTCTGCTCACCCTTACATCAAATAGAAGCTTTTGGTATGCCATGAAGAGTTATTCATGCTCTTCCTGTGACTTGTCATTACTACATCCTTGGATGGTGCCATCTTTGCCTTCTGCTCCACAGCAGGCTTTCTTGAAGTCCACTGTGTGTGTGCACAGGAGTTACATTGTCTTTGGCGGCTGGCACCCTATGCAACAAGCATGCGCCATATAGTGTGGAGCAGTTTCTCAACCAAGGTTTTAAAGAACCTTAGTTTTCCTTCAGAAGTTGCTAGGGATTCCTTGATCAATGGGCAGTTTGTGCCTCTCAGGCCAGTTTAAGTGACACCAATGATTTTTTGGGGCTTTGTAAGGGTGGCATTCTATCCAATGGCCAGCAATGAAAGACCCACTGACCACCACACTAATATACTGTGAACTGTGTATATATAGTAATTATAGAAGGGGTTCCCTGATTACATGAAAGGTATTTCAAGGGTTCAAGGGTTCCCCAGTGTTAAAAAGTTCTAAAGTGTGGTGTAGAGCTTAAAACAAAAAGCCACCAGGTGCCATTGCATGGCTCCTTCGTAAATCAGTTACCACCTCCTGGTGACTTTTTTTATTTTTGAGATTAGATTCACTTTAAGAGGTCGCAAGGTTTGAATGTCAGCCAAGACACTAACTATATGTTCTCCCTATATTTTCTGTTTGCTCCCACATACATAGATCTCATCGGATCCTGGAAGCTAAGCAGGGTTGGACCTGATTAGTACTTTGATAAGAGACTATGCACTTTGATTCCTATAGCAGAAAAAGCTTTTTACATATGCTGATAATAATATCAGCAATAACCTATGAACTGATTGATTAATAAGACATTTCCAAAAGTAAACGGTCCCCTTAGTTTTTGATACAGATAAACTCAGAGGCACCAAAGTACATCACTGTACTCCCATCAACATTCATTGCCAGGTACAGAGATAGGCTGGAGATGCAGCTATAAACCTAATCAAACACATGTAAATACATAGAAAAATAAGACAATGTGTGTACAATACTTTTTAGAGTATTCAGTAAACAAAATATAAATTGATAAATATTGCAAAGTTGATTTTTTTTTTTTAACTTTTCCTAGGCAGCCCCCACTTTATAGTGAGCTGCTCCTAAACTACAAACAATTTAATCCACTATGGACCTTATCAATAAATCCCTTTAAATTCTTTGAAGTATTCACTAACAGATCTCTGGTACTATAAGTGTATGTTCAGTTCCTATCTGTAATACATGCACATTTACCAGGTTTTGTCTCTTCCATGCCACTGTAAGTGCATCAAAATACCTGGAGATCAACCAGATATTCAATGAGCTGACAACACTACCTGTGATCCCAATCAATGTTGTCAGCCCTCAAACCTACAAGTTTTCCTTTGCATGTCTGCACAATACCTCTCCAATATAACATAAAGATGAGTGGAGGGGCGGCCTGTAGCACAACAGAATAAATTTCAGGCATGGTATATATTGCAGAAATGTATATGTATAGGTTTTTTTTTAATGTAGTTTGGATATATCAAGGAAAGGGGAAAATTCCCATCAGACTGTCTGCATCTCGCTTGGGAGATTTCCCTTTACTTCCTGCCCCGAAGATGCAGCAGAAAATGACATAAGATCTTTCCAAATTAAAACATCTTCATCCCAGATAGTCGTCTTTAGAACGGATGCCGAATTTTCTAATTCAATGACAATAACTAAATAATTGGTAATATTAATAAATAAATGTTGGATTTATTCACACTTTTTGTCTTGGTGATGATTTGTTAGCAGGCCAAATAAATGGGTGAATCTCCTTAGCAGAAATTGAAAGAGGGTTTAACCCTTCCTTCCCTTTATCCAAAACTTTTTTTTTCCTTTACATAAACTTTAAGCCACTTCTAGGGTTGTTGCCTGTTGGTTATAGCTTGGACTGAATGTCACATACACACACACACAGCAACGACTTTGCAAATAGTATTTTTCACCATACAGAGGAAAAAAGAAAATTATTCACTCATTCTCATGAGCAAACTGTAGACTAGCACCCCTCATATTACCCCTCAGGCTCTTCATGGTTCCTTCTTTTTCCCCATCAATATCATATTCAGCCTCTGCAGACTGCAGAGGGTTTGGGGTCAATTTTAGGTGATAACTAAAAAAAGTCTCACGTGACACCCCAGGATCCAAAAAGGCACCTCTAGGTAAAAATGAATTTATTGGGTTCCTGGAAATGCAGGTGATACCAAATTCTTGAAATGTTTTCCAAAGTGCCAGAGGAACTTCTTGCAAGATTGGGGATCATCGGCTTTCCCAGGGAGGCCTAATGACATCAACTAGAAGATGTGACTGGAACCTGGGGAGTAATTAGGGGATGGGGGGCTGCCAACTACTAATGTTCTACTTTAAAATCAGACCCATTCAATTTAAACTTTTTAGAGCTTTTTTGCTCTTAAATGGCAGAATTTAGGTCATTTAAGACTTTTAGAAATATGAATGAACAAAACAGGTGATTACAACAAAACAAAACCTTTTCTGCCCTTTCTCACAATATGACATTTAGAACAGATGAAATGCAATATCACACAAATGGCGGGTGAATCATTTGAATGCAGAGTGAGAAACTTCATTTGAATTTATTGAGAACCTGACAGTTCAACAGACAGATGCCCTAGTTTAGGGTGATATGGCGAAAAGGCAATGATGCACAGCATCGAAGAATGATCTTGATATGTAATAACTGGTAATTGTGTCATAACCTACGACATCATGGAGCTGCTTTACATTTCAAAAGTGAAATATTACGACCAGAGATGAACCAACCCATCCGGGAATCGGGCAAGCAGATACACAGGCTTTGCGAACAATTGCAATCCGCAATGGCCTGTGTTGAACTGCGCGATTCTTTGCAGATCAGATAAACCTGCATGGAAATATTCTGATGATTCAAAAACGCTCCTTGCGCCGTGTCAACAGCTGAAATCACCAGACGAATCGATTCTCTCATCTCTAATTGCGAAAGATGAATCGCTGTAGTAGCTGCAACCAATCTGCTACTTTGTGTGTTTTTTCATAATCACCAGTAGTAATGAAAAACAATAGATAATGTTAACTGAAAAAGTAATATTGGTAGTCATGGAATTATGTGGGTTTTTGTGGTACGTGGACATTGGTGAAAATGGCAATGAAAACTGGGACAAAAGTTTCCATTGCCCAGTCACTGGGACAACTGGGTAAAGTTTAATAGAACCCCCCTAGGTGTATAAAAATAACATTTTTCTTTTTTTCTATAATCTCCTTTTAATGCCAAGTAAACCTAAAACTCTACAAGAAGTTTTTTTTTTGCAACCAGTAAAAGTTCCTATGTCTATTAAGAACATGAGAAGAATCTGGTGCAGTTCCCTTCATTGGGATAATTGACAGCCAGTCATTGGTGCGACTTGATCGTCTACCCTCAGGACCAGATTTTACATCAAATATGCTCTGTTGTAATAGGCATAAAGTACTTTTACATTTATTTGAAAGAGATGCAATGAACATTTCATGGGCTTTTTTGTGTTCAACAACAAAGTCATTCTAATGCACAATGCTGCTGGTTTGGGACAATATTTAGTCCCTGTTCATAGCCCTAATGTTAAACATTGGAGTGTTTATCACTCAAGCCATATGGTAGCGGTAAGCAAGGGATTAGGTGCAGTTTGTGCTACCATGTAGTTTGGCCATGAACAATCAATGTTTGCCCTTTGCATCTCAGGGGCTCGTGTTTGGCAAAAGCTTATTTCCACCCCAAAAACAAAGAAATGTCATATGTTTCTACCAGGCCTTAGATGTCATGACTGCATTAGTGTTATCAGGTTGAATCTGGTGATTTCATGAATAACACACCACCGTATGGTGACAAGATTCACTCCCTAAACATTATCTATGGGGTGAAGTATAGCAGTCACATGTTCTGCCTTTCTTCATAGAAAAGATCACATTATTTTATGCTTCCTGGTAATTCCGTCATTGTATTTCTGGCAAGATTACCAGGTATTTTCTGTACTTAAACAGAAAACTAATGTAGCTACCACATCTGAGGGCCGGTGAGCTGTAACATATTACATTTATGTTCTTGGGTGTCATTACTCTCCAATACTCTCGCATATGTTATCTAGAGATTGTAAGCAAAATGCAGTACTGTACTTTTTTTCTGAAAATAACTGCAAAAATAACTTCAATACTATGGACAGTTTAAAAAATATATATATACCCCTATTCTGTTTGCTACCCCCCAGAGCAAATTTGTCATAAACTATGTATATTTTTGTCCCCACCGCACCCCTCCCACCTTGGAGCAAAACCAATTTTATAAAAATAAATAAATAAAACCCTACAACTTAAACCTCAGTTAGCACAAGGGTGAAACTACTCTTCAAATCATTAACAATTCCAACATTCTCTGTGTAACAATAAAGAGGTTAACTTTGCGCAGAATGTCGCGGTCTTGTGCGTTGGACCCTCCCCTTGGGGTCCTTGATTTCTTCTGGTTTCGGTTCCAGCACCAACGGGTCCACTTCCAAGTCTGGGGACCTGTTTTCGAGACAGATTGTATAAAAACCCCAAGCTGCTCTTTCCTTCTAAAAACAGCACTTGGCGCTGCCTACTATCAAGGGTCTGGCAAATCTGATGTATCGACTATGACTTTAATAAAAATGGTATCGTCTTTTATGTACGTCCCATTTTCTAGCACAGTCTGGGCGACAAATACAGGGCACCCGGAGGCAATGTTCATTTCCCCAGTCGGTTTCTTGAAGCTGCTGCTGTTCGGATCCGGCTTGAAGGCGTCGCCAAGGTGGCGGCGTGACGGTCCCTGGTCCATTAACATGAGACTTACTTTCTGTTTGAACGGCCATGGAAGCAGCGAATCATACTCTCCCCTCATGATGACGAAGAACAATGATAAGTGGGTGTTCTTCCCCATGCCGTCTCCGTTCAGGTACACCCTGGCGCACATCTTGTAGCCAAAGTAGCCGGTGTAGAACGGCTGACTATACAACGATAATGTCTTTCCCATAACAGCCTCTTGCTTCCGCCTTTTGTAATCGCGGATTTTCCAGATCAAGATGCCGTTGTAGCTTGCGGTCTCCAAGACCTGGAAACGGAGGTCCATGTCTGCCAAGCGGATGTCGTGAACGCTCAACATCTGGTCATGTCTATTAATTTGGGTCTCCAGGACACCTAAAGAATAAAGTAAGAAAGTTTCCAAACATTGAATTGGAAAGCATCATATTGCATGTGAATAAAGGTAAACCAAAAATATTTTCAGCTTTTCCTATTTCCCCATGCGTCAGAAGTTCCCCATTGTGGTTCCATCAACAAGTCACAAGAGGGCTGCAAGGACACAGAACTGACGTAATGGCCGGTGGATAAAACCATGGAAGAGGAACATCTAGAAATGTTGGATGATGAGCATTCTCTAGGAAATGTAGCTCTGCAAGGTGGTGAACCTTTTGGACAGATATGCACAGTAACCAAATATACTAGCAGTTGATTGGACCATACAAGAATTGACAGTCTACAATTTTGACCAAAGTATTGTGAATACCAAAGTTAAAATATTTCTAAAGCCAATTTTTTTTTTTTTTGGCAGGCCCCGTTGAGTTTTTGCCAATTGCATCCCATTGTGGGGTTTTCACTTCCTTTCCTGTAGACACAACAAGGAGCAAGGTGCCTACGAGAACAATTGGAGGGGGTGAATCCCACCAACATGAACCCAAACCACAATAGTAACCCAGAAAAAGATCTAACCAACTGTAAAAAGTTGGTAAAGGATAAGATCCTCTGGTTGTCCTTACCAGGATTCCATGCGGCAGCAGTCTTACTTATGGTCTCCAATTGGGTCAGTCGGGCCTGTAGTGACTCCAGAGAGGTCTTTATATTATCTGCATCTTCCCCAGTCTGACGAAGGTTCCGGATTTCCTTATCCAAATCCTTCAGTTTTTCTGCTTGGCCTTCAATTACTCTCTGCAAAGAGAAAAGAATCAAATAATAGGCAACTAAACAGGACAAGCAAAAAAATCCATGCCGGCCAATTTTCTAAGCCAGCATATGGTTAAATTTCCTTCAATCATCACGATCTCTGCGTGTAGAGTAGGGATCAGAATCTCTTATATTGAAGCCGGGTCTCTATTACTCCATGCTGCAGGTTTAACATCAGCATAGACACATACCTGACTGATAACACAGCCCGGGATTGGTACACATATTACTTAGCTGGTCATGTGATGTTATTTTACCTTCTTTTTAGGCAGTTTTAGCCTTATTATTCCTTGTACATCAGCATTGAGTGATAGAGAAGCAGTGCTTGGACAAATTCGTTTTCCTGCATTTACATGTGCAGACCAGGAGCATGCCGACAGGAGGAAAGAGTAGGGGATGACCTAATCAGCTTATTCCTGCTGCTTTACCATCCAATCACAGACTAGGGGCAGGTAAATGACCAAGTTATGTTGTTTAACCTTACTAGAAAAATCAGTTCACCAGGTTGTCCAGCAGGGCTGTAAATCTTAATATTAAATGGACAGAATTACTTTTGGCAGGTAAAACACTATTTCATCTGTGTTTAGCGATTTCCCTTGAGTTCACTCACGGCCCTGACCGTACACTATGAAAAGGTACTTCTTACAAAAAGTAAAGTCACAACCAGTGGGGTGTCCCCCTTTTTTCAGGTCTCTCAGAAAAAATGCAAATGGTTTCACAGAAATTGTCCATTTCAAAACTTGTGAAACTGTTATGTCAGAGTGAGAAATATCTGCAGCTCTGACACAATTTACGTTTCTTCTCCCCCTGTCTTACGTACACAGGAAACCCTCCGTTTACAAGTAGATCTCTTTCCTGGCAGGTCTGACAGCATTAAAGAGGAACTCAGCTAAGAACAAATTCTGTCAAGGCTGAGCACATCATTTCAGGGAAGTTTAAGAGAAGAGGGGAAAAAAAAAATCTGAATAGAACAACATTGATTATAAGCTATTTATTTAATGATGAATTATTGGCTCCCAATGTTAATACTTTAAAGACGAATCGCAGCTAACTAAAGAATTATTCCAGGTACTTTTGTAATCTGTCCCCCGGTGTTCTCTTCCTTCAATTAGCCCCCCCCCC
>NC_092869.1:40924318-40927722 GCF_032062135.1 Pyxicephalus adspersus
CTTAAGTTTATTCCCCTCCTGGACTGAATCTAATTTTACAAAGTGTAAAAGAATCTGCAGAAAATCAGATGGAGCCCATAAAAAAATTATGAATTTATACCCTTAAAACAAAAAAGTTTGCTTCAAACAAAAATTTACATCCACGTTAATTCAGGGCATTTGGGGGAACTAAGTATCTAAAAACAAAAACTTAGCAGTGACAAAAATAAAAGTAACAGAATGTCCTCCCCGTCACATGTCAAACACAATACCGACAGGACCAATCTTTTTCCAAGAAACTGAAGTTACAATGTAGCATTGTACAGAAAGAAAGACGTTTCATTCTGAGGAAGATTGCCACTATCTAAAGAGAGAAAACCCTGAAGGCGTCACATTCTTAAAAAACAACTCAGGAAATAAATTTTCAAACAAAACTGACAAGGAAATCAAGGTAAATGATATCTGTATCATTTTGTAGAAATGTAAGCTGTGAAGGAAGTAATTGTAAAAGAACAGTACAATACTTTCCCAGTCTAAATACTCTACAAGTTCCTGATGATATATGCCACGTAAGAGTAAAACAGATGAAGTCTGACACATGCCACAACTAAGAGTCATATCTGCGTATAATGTTATGGCAGTTATGAGATTTTCCAATTGTATCAATATTATATATATATATAGAAAAAAATAAGAATTGTAGTACTAAAACTGCATAGGACCAAATCAGCAAAAAACAGAGCAGATCCAAGTGCTAGAAGTAGCCAGCCAACCATCAAGAGGGCAACCAATGGGCAAAGAAGCACAAACTATTAACCAACAATCGACAGAGAGTAACCAATTACCAACCAACCATAAACAAATTGGCGAACAACCGTGAACCAACTTTTTAAACCTAGAACATGCAAGCGGATTCACCTTGTAATGAACAAAAACAGCGAACAGTCAGGCATCCCAAAAAACTGTACACATGATTACACAATTCTGAGTTTTGCTCATATTGAAAGCCATGAGAATTACGACAGGATCTTAAAAATATTTACCAACGTGTCCACAACAGCACAAAACAAATCAATTACTTAGGATCAGCCAGCTTATGCATTATCTTCCATTTTACTTAAGATCTGATCATTTTAATAAGATAGAAATCAGATCAGAAGTGAAAACCTGTCTGCATGTACTAACCAACAAGAGAGTAATCTGCTATCACACAAATCTTCCGTGCAATAGCAGGACCTGATATGAAGGATCTCAGGAATAGAAGTCGTGTTTTGCGTTGCTTACCTGCAGTTGGTGGATTTTGGCTTCATTATTTCTTAACATCTCTTTGTGTCTCTCGATCTCCACTTCAAAGTTACACATCTGTTTGTGAAGTACCTGGATACTTTTGTTCTTTTCTGAACTTTCATTTTGTAATATGGATACCTATTAAAAAGAAAACACATGACACACTCAAGTAAATGACAAGATCTATTTTCTCTCGAAAAACAAATTAAAGAAAACAGCAAATCTTTCCTCTGTCCAAATCTGTACCTGTGCTCCTCCTGGTCCCATGCTTGGTAGAAGCTGGAGACCTAAACTCTGACATTTGTAAACATTCTGTGCCCCATTTATAAGGGATTCCTCCACATCCAATAGATTGTTTGCTAATTGTATACTATGGAGAACGTAAGTAAGAATCATAGCAATGCCGCTCTGGTCCCCAAAAGATTGCTAACCCTGGCCACCACATTCCTATTACACAGGCCCCCTGGAATTTACAGAAAAGCAAACATCTCTTATTAGGTTCTTTTGCTGACCTGCATGTCGCCAATCTCTCCTGCATTTAATGACATTTTAGGAAGAACTAGTGAGAGCTTGCTACCCTTAGAATTATCACACTAGAGTTTGGGGGAAGTTGGGATTCGTGGGATTGGAGCAGTTTGATAAAATGGGCTGCAGGACAGGTATGTATCTTTTATATGTTTGATGCATTCTGGATCTTCTTTACTGATATGCAAACATGTGACCGGGACATCAACACTGGCATAGGGTTTGTAAAATGCTCTGAGTTTGTATATTTCGAGAAAGCAGGTCAGTCACATTCTATATTATTCACACCCGATACTGCCTGGCCTTAAGCCTCCGCAGATTCCTTATTAAATCTCAGCATATGCATCAAAGTCAACTGCAGCAGGAGAACCTGCAGGATACTGGCATCAGAATAAAGGACACACACATACAAATATATATCTATCAAGTTAGCAGATGGTGAGAAGTCTGACCCAAC
Organism: Pyxicephalus adspersus; assembly: GCF_032062135.1. Lineage (NCBI taxonomy): Eukaryota > Metazoa > Chordata > Amphibia > Anura > Pyxicephalidae > Pyxicephalus > Pyxicephalus adspersus. The sequence goes on from NC_092869.1 coordinate 40,926,567, forward strand.
CCGATACCAAATGAGTGGGCCAAAAATAAATCTCTGGAAATACTGACTATCTGCAAGGCTTGAAAAATGGGCCAATGACAAGCACAAGGAAAAAAGGAGACCAATAAATGCAAAGCAATTAATTTTATTTTTCTTTGGCAATAATTATAAAATAATAACTAGTGTAAATGGAAATAGAAAAATACTTTTTAATGCCTTCAAGCACAAAAGAGAGGAGATTTCCTTAAAAACAAAATATAGAATGTTAATGTAGTAATCAAAGTCTTTTGTTGGGTCTTGTGGCTGATTAAATCACATTAAGGATGTAGCAGGGCAATCTTCCCAGCTCTCTATGGAAAGCCCCAATGCTGTATAAACTTCCTGGTCACAGAGGGGTGGATGTCTTACCACAGCTTCTCTACCCATGCATCTATCTCTTCGAAATAAATCGAACATTAGGAAAAAATAAAACAATCAGATCAAACAGATTTACCAGAAGGGGGAAGATAAGGAAAACAAGCCCCCAGTTCCTTATTGATAGTCGCCACAGGGATAGGCTGTGGCTTGCTTGACAAATCCTGGGATTTCCAGTGATTCATCATTAACGGGTAAAAGGAAGCTAAGAGTGGCAAGAATAAAGGGGATTCGTGGGAACTAACACATATGACAAATGGCAGTTATTTATCAAGTGGAGTCACCAAAACTTTACCTGGGACTTTCAAACAGTGGGAGCTAGTCAAATCCTGCTCAATGTGGGATATTTATATTTATTCAATCACTAGAGATTGGTGACTGAGAACATAACCTATCCATATACTGGAAAGCATCCTATCCATTTGCTAAGGATAAGTGACATCACTAAGACTGCAGCCTAGCCATTCACTAGACCAGTGTTTCTCAAACCTTTAAACATGGGGGAACCGTTGAAATAACTTTTTGGTTTTTAGGGAACCCCCTCTAATTACTATATACACAGCTAACAGCATATTAATGTGGAGGTCATAAGGAAGAATGCCTCTTACATTGCTGGTCATTGGGAAGAATGTCACCCTTGGTATCTGTTAAACTGGCCTGGGATTTACAAATTGCTAATTGCTCAAGGAACCTCTAGCAACTTCTGGAGAAATCCCAGAGTTCCATGGAACCCTGGTTGAGAAACATTCACTAGAGACCAATG
>NC_092869.1:40928543-40947621 GCF_032062135.1 Pyxicephalus adspersus
AGCCTATCCAATCACTAGAGACTGGTGACATCACTGAGAATGCAGCCTATCCAATCACTAGAGACCAATTATACCAATGAGATCTCAGAATCTATCCATTCACTAGTGGTGTTTACCTTAGTTTCCAGAAAACTACTCCATTCTTTCATTAAGTTGACATGTTGAACAGCTGAACTGGCTTCATGTGCTTTGATCTGCTGGTTAGTTCCCTAGGAACAGAAAAACAAAGAAATAAGCAAAGTCCAATATATATATATATATATATATATATATACTGAGCAAAATGCAAAGTAATAAAGTGACAGTAATAAAGTGAAGCATAACACCAAGCTTGATAAAGAAGCTTGGTATGTTCAGAACTGTAGTTGTTACTTTGATATCTTGTATTCTGCATATTGAGAAAACTTTGAAGTATGTTTAACTTTGTGTCTGAAATTCTGAATTGCTGCAAAATCGTCCCTCTCACCTACTAAGGTGGGACTGCTGCATCCAGAGACTCAAGATACCTTAATATAATATATTAAATAATTAAGTATAATATATATATATATATATATATATATATACATACACACACACAAAGTATATAAAGTGGAGCCCTTTAAGGGCAGCCAGACAAAACTAAAATCTTTAGACTGGAAACAGTGGTTTGCTGCAGTACAAAGTTACCTAAATCTGCAATTACCAAATGCAGAAAAACAACAAGATGTGCATGAAAAACTTCCCTATAGAAAACTATTTTTTTAAAGAATGATTGGCCTAGTTTTCTGAAAATATACTGACCTTGAAACTGCAGCCGTAACGTTTAAAACTGCATGTACTTGGGGCATTCACACATTCCGATAAGTGAGCAGTCAGCTGCAATAAAAGAGAAAAAGGTAAAGAACGCTTTAACATAACATATCTTACTTTGTTTAGAAGGATTATTAACTATAAACGAGAAAAGATGATGCTATAAAAAAGACATAGACAGTTCATTAAGTCAAATTTATATGCGTACTCAATGCGTAATGTGAACAAATGCAGACAAATGCTTTCTAGTGGCCACTGCATAAAACTGTATTACCAAGATTCTGTATTTTATTTATCAGTGATATGCAATTCAAGCTTCAATCCCTTAACAATGATATTTTAATTTCTTGTGGAGTTTGCAGTCCCAAATCGCCACCTTTTTCTAAAATATTGTGGAGACTTAAGCAAAAAGAACATTCCACATTCCGGTCTCATTTTCTTGTGGCAAAAAGCATAGACAATGCTCCTATGTCCTTTTCGGTACATCGCTATCCAGTTGCAGGTGCAGGCCCTTTACTGACTCCATCAGCTACCCCAAATTACATAAAAGAAAAGCCGCACATCTTAGAGATACAACACTGCGTTTTGCTTCCTAGTAAAGTTTAATCATAGAGTCACAGCAGAATTAAACTACACTAGGGGGCGAAATGCGTTAGTGCTGTCCGCCGGGGAGCGGTGTCTCTCATTTAGTAATGCACCACTGTCATCCTCAGCCAATCACAGAACACTTTAAACTCAATGATATGCAACAGAGAAAAGGGGTGTAAAATAAGAGGGAATGACAGCGCTGCATCATTAAAAAAGACTTACAGCTCTCATATCCAAATCAAACTTGTACAGTGTAAAGGTGTGTGTATGTTTCTAGTAAAGCACAGTGATCAGAACATTGGTTTATACAAGTTGGAAAGTAACTTAATTGCAAGATGATTTCTAACATTGTAAACTGAATTTTAAAAGACAACAAGAAGAGTGGGATTTCCATTATTATGATTATTATTATTAATAAACAGGATTTATGAAGCGCTAACATATTATGTAGCGCTGTACAATAAATAGGGGCTTCAACTGACAGACAGATACAGACAGTGACACAGGAGGAGGAGAGAACCTTGCCCCGAAAAGCTTACAATCTGGGAGGTGGGGGAAGTAACACACAATAGGAGGAGAATAAGGAATGGTGGGAAGTAGTGAGGGGTTTAGAAGACAGAAGATGACAGATAGGAGAGGTTGAAGCGTTGGGTTTTAAGGGCTCTTTTAAAAGAGCAGAAGGTAGGAGCAAGCCGATTAGGATGAGGAAGAGAGTTGGGGCAGTAGTCTTGGAGCCGTGCGTGTGATGAGGTTATGAGTGAGGAAGTCATAAGTAGGTCATTGGACGAGCGGAGAGAGCGGCTAGGGGGGTATTTTTCTACCAGGTCAGAAAGGTAGGTAGGACAACTGTGGATGTAGATGTGTGCAGAAAACTTTCCATGATTCCATGATCCATAAAACTTTAATTACGACTTAGCAAAAGTTGCAAGAAACCTTGCTGATAGAATTTCAGCACAAAGGATTCTCTAGATTGACTCTAGATATTGCAAGTGACGTAAAAGATACAAAGAATCCTAGCAGCAGAAGGAAGGTGGAGCTGGGTACACAAGTACAGAACCCTCGCTGATATTTTTGGAGTGATACAACTCATGGACAGTTTCAGAAATCAAAACAGGTTCCCTTAAAACATCCTAATCCCATTTAGACAGAGGTAGCAGTTTTTTTGTAGGAAGAAAAAGGTTTTTAAATTGCAAGCTTTTATGGAGAGGGGCAGAATGACCGACACATACTGTTCATTTCAAGGACTTACCTCACTTCTTAATAAACTTTTTACGCTACATTTATGAGGGCAGGAAACAACAACAGACGGACAATCCATATCTTCGTGGTTCTATAACAGAAAAGCACAAAGTTTACCAACTGTTAGGTAATCGCTAGACGGCTAACAAACAATGCACATGGCTAGAACAAAAGTACACGTAATGCTTTTTTAAGAACTGAAATTTTAGTAAGAGGTGGCCAGGGACAATCAAGCTGGGAAGGAAAGGGCTAGCTCAGTCTATATGACTATGAGATGCTCATAGTGTGCAGGGAATGAGAATAAGTCGTTTCAGACCAGGAGAGGAGCCGGAAAAACTGTGCAGGACTTATCGGAAGACTGGAGTGCAGGTTTAAGCCAGTGGAGCACAATATACATTTTTTTTTGACTTAGGACAAGTATGTGTTAAACTTAGTTTAACACATTTGTTTAGGAACAGAAATTTAAATAATTGCCATACCTGCATTTCTACTAGCGGGACCTGGTTTTTGCAGTACTGACACGGCATCTCGCGGTACTTGCATGTCTTCTCTATGTGGTCACTTAGGTCTTTACGTATAACCTTCTCCTTGCATTCTGCTCGGGGACACGGAAGCTCTTCAAACTGGCAGTCACTTTTTAAGTGAATCTATCAAAAAAAAAGAAAAAGGGAGAGACATTTTTTTTTATTACTATTTTGTGTCACACAGCATTCAATGCAGGAAGCCAACCGTTAATTTATCTTCTAGCAGCTAAGTCATGTACCACTGCAGAAGCAAATTAAATACTGAAAATATCCCACAGGTTGTACAAATAAACAACGGAAAAAATAAGGATACGATTCTTCAAATATTTTCCTAAGCTGGAGGGCTACTAAAGAACACAATAGACTGGCAATCCAAGCTGCAGATTTGGAATGAGACCACATACGGCACTCCAAGACAACTAATGAAGTCTGCAATGGTGTTGGGGAACATCTAAATTTTCACCAGAGGCCGTCGTGACCAGTTGTATTCTATATACTATGCACTTGTTTGATAAAAGATTACCATGGTTCAACCCGCCTATTTCCAAATCTTTTACATATAAAGTGTAAGGCTTGCGTTGGGCTAATGGCTGGTTGCAATGAGTTTACTCATTCCTCGCGCTCCAGAACCGTGTTTGCAGTTGAGGTGCTAGGTCATCTGCAGCCACCCATAAGAAATTAATGGGGGTGGTAGTGAATAGTTTAGTACCACCCGCAGTAAAATCTGCATCCCCTGGATCATTAAGAACAAGTGCAGCAGATGAAGTGGTCGAGCACTGGGTAAGGTGCTAACCCCAGTGGGTCACCATGGAACGCCTGTTCCTACCACTCATACAAATCCCTACATATGTGAGTATACAACAGTGATGGATGAACAAGAGGATCTGTTAGCATTAGGTCAATAGCTGACCCCTCTCCAGCTGCCTTTCCTGATTACAGGCACCCCCGTAACTGCAAAGAAGATTCATTGAGATATTTTATTTTTATCCCTCAGATGACAAATATTACTTCGACTGAACTACAAAATATTTTCACACAATCAATTCCTTTTGATGATTTCCCTACAGATACAACACCGCTGGCATTTCTCATGATCTCCGATAAAGGATTCCAGAGACCGGCTTCTGTTAAACCTCCACACAACCTACACACTACAAGCAATGATCCTCTTCTGAGTCCTCCAAAAGAAATCGATACTGTATCTTATTCTTTTCCTTGATACACAAATAATAAATCAAACTTCTGTACCTATATGAAGTCAGAACATGTGTATATAAGACACCTGATTGGTTCTCAATGCTGCCCTTCCCCTCCTCAGTGACTAAAAACTGCTGTATAGGGGATTATAGAACGTTGAAATCAAGTTAATATTTCTATCCAAATTAAAATACCTTTCGTTTTCCTAATAAATACAGGTTTGCATTAATTTGGGTTTTTATACATCTGCCCAGAGTCGCGTTTTTACTTGTTCACAAATTAGGACCCCCGAGATGACTGTGATTTTACAGCAAAACCGAAACAAGAAATGATGACAGAGCGTCTGTGGGAAATCACTGAGCATGAACTAGGAAGAGCTGCCTTCTCTATAAAATCATCACTTCTGACTGCAAACATCAACAATAAAGATTTCCTGTAAGTGAAAGCACGGCATTACTAGGAAAGCTACCAGGATCTTTGAAAAGTCATTTTTAGGGGCACCAATCATTTGCAAATCTGAGACCCCTTTTTTACTCTTATGAATGGATGTTTAATACTTGTTAATAAATGATTATAGGGGCAGCAAGCTGACAATTTATAAAGAGTGTTGCTACATATTTCTGAAATGGACCGAGCATCAGATATACTTTTGTGTGAAGTGGATCCATGCTTTCATAATACTACCCCTAACAATGTCAGCTTCTCTTTTAACCGGGGGTATCTATACCCAGTGGAACCAAATGCTGGGGTATGGGACGCGATCTCTGGGTACTGGTATTTATTTTATTTAAAGTATTAATTTATACTTGGGTAGTACGTGAATGGATCGCGATAGAATCCTGAAGAAAATTTGATGCCTATGATTTTATTTCAAATTCTTTTCCTAGCTATTCATACCTAAAGTACAGTAAATACAGTTGTTGACATATTTGGAAGTCATACTGGCAACTAATTTAAGGAATGGTGATGTTTATTTCAATAGTCAAGTAAAGGGGGTATGGGACCATATTGGACAATACATTGGGGGTCTGGAGTCATCAGAAGGTTAAGAACCCCTGTTCTAGGGCAACCTTTCTTGATTTTCTTAATGTGGGGAAACCCTTGCAATAACTTTTAGGGTTATAATTACTATATCACATTTCATTAGTACATTAGCAAGGTGGTCAATTAGAATAATCCCTCTTATTTTGTAGATCATTGGGAAGAATGCCACCCTTACAGATAACCAAAAAGACCATTCCTGTCACTTAAACCGACCTGAGAGGTCCAAATCTCTCATTGCTCAGAAGAACCCCTAGCAACTTCTGGGGAAACCCTGATTGAGAAACAGCACTCTTGGAAGGATGGAATTATTTTTGCTCAGGCATTGCCCTAGGTCACTGCTTTCTGTACCAAGATACTGGATAAAAAAGATAATGCAATTATGTAAATCCAGGGTCCTGTGTTATCCTGGAGTGTGTTTACCAAACTTTGACACAGATCAGTTCTCTGCTGCAGCATCGTAAATACAGTTGTTGACATATTTGGAAGTCATACTGGCAACTAATTTAAGGAATGGTGATGTTTATTTCAATAGTCAAGTAAAGGGGGTATGGGACCATATTGGACAATACATTGGGGGTCTGGAGTCATCAGAAGGTTAAGAACCCCTGTTCTAGGGCAACCTTTCTTGATTTTCTTAATGTGGGGAAACCCTTGCAATAACTTTTAGGGTTATAATTACTATATCACATTTCATTAGTACATTAGCAAGGTGGTCAATTAGAATAATCGCTCTTATTTTGTAGATCATTGGGAAGAATGCCACCCTTACAGATAACCAAAAAGACCATTCCTGTCACTTAAACCGACCTGAGAGGTCCAAATCTCTCATTGCTCAGAAGAACCCCTAGCAACTTCTGGGGAAACCCTGATTGAGAAACAGCACTCTTGGAAGGATGGAATTATTTTTGCTCAGGCATTGCCCTAGGTCACTGCTTTCTGTACCAAGATACTGGATAAAAAAGATAATGCAATTATGTAAATCCAGGGTCCTGTGTTATCCTGGAGTGTGTTTACCAAACTTTGACACAGATCAGTTCTCTGCTGCAGCATCATACAGTTGCCACTTGCTGCAAAGGTACAATGTTGCCGTCCCATCAGTGAAGGAGAAAGACTAAGGATTTGCTTCCTCTTGCTTGCAGAAGACTGACATTATCTCAGCCTGGGTAAAATCACTTTAAGATATTTTAATGATAAAAAGTAGAGTTTTTGGAAAAAGTATACTGTTGCTCTATATTGAAACATGTCTAGACTTTTCTTTTTAGACCTGTAAAGTTGCCAATTTAGTAAATACCAAACAAGTTTGCTGACCAAATAAAATTGTGGACCACAAACTGATATCAGTTTACCTGGAGTCTGGTAGGCCATCAGAACCAGTTTGCTTGAGGTAGCTACTCCTACTTGCCTAAAGAATGACATTTTGCATTTGATGTTCAGTGGTGGTGTTCATACGGTTGATGATCATCCAACTGCATTGTGCATCAATCATGCAGATATTTTACCTGGCCCAGATACCTGTGCAAAGAGCTGGGTTGTCTGATGACACAGGAATGATAAGAGTACCATTCTACCATCACCAAGCCCAGCATTGGTTACTGGGGCTGTTATATGTTGCAGTACCCAGCTAACCCCATAAACCAAACTTTTTGAAACCAAACTGGTTGGAATGAGTTGCTACTTAATTACCTGCCTTGGAACATGAGCACAGGTGTGTAAGACATTGACAGATCAAGCTGCACTGTCCTCAAGTCACCTGTATGTGAAGCCGTCTCTATGCTATAGCAAAGGAAATTAGGTTAATGCAATTTGTGGCTCCTCATTAGGGGCTGTCGGAGAGATCTGATTCTGTGTCACAATTGTAAATCTAGAAGCAGCTATTCCTAGTATTGGATCTGATTCCCCGGAGGCTGGTTAAGTTTCGACACGGTTTAGGATATCGCTATCTCTCTTGCTGTCATGGACTCCCCTTCAAAGCCTTACACTGACCAACTCTGTAAATTTTCAAAACAACCAAAAGCTGAAAAACAAGATCCTTCATTAAAAGTAAAATTGGTAAATTACCTTCCACCGGACATCAAGCAATGTAAGATGCCAAATGGTATCCTCAATTCAAGGTTCAATAATTTAAAAGATTTTCTTATAGGAAGTTTTCAATTTCCTTCCAGCCCCAAGAGGTCCAAAGTCCAGGAACTCTACTATATATGCATCCATTTACCTGGAAGTTTGGAGCCAGGCCTCGCTACTGGCCAGTCAATGAAGTGACCAGAACCAGGAAGCAGGGGGGAGCAGCCTAAAAAATCAAATATTCTAGAGCTTGCATTAGGCGACATGGGAATCTAAGGGTCACGTAGGTTCTGGGATTTTAAACAATCTATGAAAGCAAGGTAAATACACATAGGCTAGTGAAACATCCCTTTGGCTAGTGCAGAGACACTTTGATTTGTAAAAAAGGTGAAGCTGCCATCATTTCTTGATCATTAGGGCCACATGGGGATCCGAAGGTTATGCAGGTTCTGGGGGTTTCCAGCACTCTTTGTAAGGAAGCTAAAAACACATAAGTAATAAATCATCCGTCTGACTCAGGTATTCCATGATTTGTAAAAAGTCAGAAAGTGCCATCAAAACAATGTTTATCCTGTGTTTGTGTTCCGCACATTTGACTGAATTTGTTGTTTTTTTTCTGGCACGTTTCCTCTATTCCTGTCCACAACAACTTCTTTTAAAAGCCTAGCCCTTCCAAGAAATTGTTTCTTAGGTTTGCACTGTCATTGCCAAATGCAATTTACACCTTTCCTATATCCCAAACAGAACTCATTTTGCCAGTGCCAATATGAAGATATTTTGTGACTATTAGTCTCAGTGTTTAAGGGGGCCATCTGGTGCATCGGTGCCCCTCCAAAACCAAATTACTGTTGTGCCCCCTATTGTCTGCGAGCGTAGTCTGGGGGAATAGTGATGCAAGCTAAAAATTCCAATGAGTCCTCTTTTACGAGCTACATTCAGCATCGCTTTCTGCAGCACCGCACATTCAGCAACCAAAAAAAAAAAAAAAATCATCTCTTACCAGTAGATTTCCTAGTGTGATCTGTTCCTTGCAGCCCCGTGTATCATTCCTGCAGAACATCTGAAGGGCCAACACTTCCCGCCGACAACAGTTATCCTTAAAAACCTGCAATTCAAAAGAATAATACATTTTAAAATCCGAGAACAAAAATCCTTATCCTGTGATATGCTATGGTCTGTGCCCGTCCAGAACCAATTCACACAATGGAAATAGAGGAATAATTTCGGAAGCATGTCCCCACATTGAGATTGTTTATGAGTACTTTGTAAAAGGGAAGTAAATCATTTTTTAGGGTCAGGGATGTTTTTTCCTCTGCAGAGCAAATTAGGTCCACAGAGCCTTAAAGTTAAACTGCAGGCAAACCATTAAACACACACCTGAAATACAAAAGCAAACCAGTCCTGAGATTCATACAGGACAGCTAGGCTGGTGACCTGACTACAACAGTTGTACAAAACATCTTGGTCACGTCCAGTGATTGGACTAACCAGCACATTGCAAAACTTTCTTCTCCAATCAGCCTTTTCTATATTATGTGCATGCAACACACCTGATTGGCCCTTACTTCTACCGTACAGGTAACTGCAGGTGATACAAAGTCAAATTCAATAAGAGCCATTATTTGTATTACCATACCTAGAATGATTTGTTATTTTAAAATGAACGCACTACAAATTATTCATTGGCATAGTGTTATTCTATATATGCCCATGACCTAAACTTTGACATGTTAACACCTAGCTCAAGGTCCAAGAATTGAAGTTGTGTCTCCAAAACTATCTGACTCTGGTTGTCAAACTATGCAGTGAAATAAAATCCTCCTTTATAAAATATTTCCCTTTAAAACAGCTTTTTATTAAATTTATATACAATATTGTAATTTTTATTGAACACGTTTCTCTGCGTTTGACCTTGCCATGTGTGAGGCATTGGTTTGGAGGATTGTGGGTGGTGTATATGTGTCACCTAGGTTTCTTGCCTACATATGGTGAAGGACACCAATATCCTAATTCTTTTGTGGGTACTGGAGTCTTGTAGCATTTAAGGAAAAAGAAATCCTATATCCCTAGCTCCACATTTTACCTGGTGGCCAGAGCTCCTTACTAAGGCCGGGAATTTGCAGGTTTCTGCAGCTGGCTCAATCTCAATCACAACTGCTTCTATTCAAGTGAATTGGAGCGATTGGGAAGCATTTTAGGGACTTGTGCAAAGTTTTTGCACACAGTGAAGAAGAATTAGAATTCCTATCATATTTTCAATGCCCTCCATGACACTAACAAGATTTTCCAGAGAATGAGGTCACAGGACAAAGGCAAGGACAATAAAATATTTGCCAAACATTTTAAACCCTTCCTCACAAAAACCCTCCATTACCTGCTGTAGAATAAATACAGAGCAGCTTTTAACCCTTCAGGGACAAAAAAGGTTTTAATTTTCCATCGAAACGATCAGGAAACCTTGAGGCCTCAAAGTACCTTGTGATTGCAGCACAAATCAATGCACCAAATTGGACGGGTTAGCAAAGTCTGCTCTAATGTTAATTTAAAGCGCAATGCTGAGACACTTTGAAAGATTTGTAACTGCTTGGTTGTGTCTATGGATGTTTTTTTTATTTTTTACGAGGTTTAGTTAGAATGGGACTTGTGGGTCTAACAATAAACTGATTCCTTACCATTGAATCAGGCTGCTTTAATCTCTTTAGAAAAATACACTGATCACCAAAAACCTTAAAATCACCTGCCTGATGTTTTGTAGGTCCCCAATGTGCCACCAAAACAGCTCTGACCTATAAAAGAATGGAGTCCACAAGATCTGATCTTCTGTGGTATGGATAGCAGTAGATTCTTAAATTCACACTGCCTTCTCCTCACCATTTGAATGAAGCACACAAACTCGACCATCCACATAATGTAAAAGAAAAGTGATCATAAAACCCGGGGCCATTGTTCCATTGCTCCATGGTCCAGTTCTGACTTGCCCATTGAAGGAGATGAACAGGGGGTCAGCATGGGTCTTTTATGCACCGTGAATTTTCACACCTTTTGAGATAGAACCAGATGGGCTCACTACTTTCTCCTGCACGTCCATCAACCTTGGGCACCTATAATACCACTGGTTGTCTTTCCTTGGACTACTAACTACATTATACTGGAAACACCCCATTAAAAACTACTATTTTGGAGATACTCCCCCCTAGTCATCTAGCCACCATATTTTGTCCCTTGTCATAGTTTCCAACTCATAATCTTCAAGAACCAACAGTTCTCTTGCAGATATTATATCCTTTCCATTGACAGGTGGCATTGTATGGAGAAAATCTATGGTATTCACTTCACCTGTCAGTGGTTTTAATGATTCGGCTGATCAGTGTATTTTACCTTTCCGTCCCCTCACATCCCAGTACTTCCAGGTACAGAGGAACATGGTGCATTGCTGTGTAGTACTTGAATAAATCAAAGTTCACACCGGGCATTCTTTTCACTCCTGGAAGCTAAATGGAGTGGCAAGGTAATCTACATTAAAGCAAACTGGTTGCTTTCTTTTGCATGGTCAAAAGCCAAGAAAAACTTTAAAAGAATAACCAAGAAAACCTAAACTAATTAAATTATAAGTTGTTACTGCTGATCTCCCTTTTCAATAAAGCCAGGCTAGAAATGCCGACCCCCTGGTTTAAATCCATCAGTGACCCCCCCCAATAGGGATCCAGCTAAGGTGACTTTACTTGCTCTGTTTTTTGGCACTAAAAACACTGAAGGTTGTGGGTTCACTCTGATAACTTGGCAGAAGGTATTTTCTGAAGAAGGTTACTATTGGATGTCAAGCAATTTCCCACATTGCAAGTTTACCCAATCCATTTGATGGAATAGGTTGCCTACCATATTGCACCTTTGAAGTTATTCTCCGTTTGTATGCACATCTAATGAAATACTTTACATACACACCACTTCAACAAAACTTTTACATTTCTCAGAACTATGGATAAATCATGCTAATTATCTGTCAACTTGTACAGGTTGACATTCAAAAATCCGGCAACCTCTGGACCTGAGGAGTGCCGGATTTTTGAAAATTTCGAATTTTTCACGTTTATATATGCTGTATATATTTAACAGAAAATGACTACCTGTAAAGTCCTTTAAATGGATGCTGAATTCATAATGGGGCTATACAGCAGCAAATAAATGAGAAGGAATGAGCTGGAAAGCACGTGCAAGGAAGACCCAACAGCTGGAGGAAAGCACCATCAAAACATAAAATGGCGCTTCCAGAAAACAGTGTAAATTTGATATTGCGCTCCGAAATCCATGCCGGAAATCAGAAGGAACCGGATGTCAACCTGTACTACGATTTCTAAAATTAAATAACTTCAAGCTTAAACAGGGCTGTGCTGTGTGGGAGACATATATAGATTTCAAAACTGGATGAACAGAAATGCTTTATGAAAGTTATTTACTTATATAGACATACATACATACATACATGTCATCTTTATATTGGGCAATTTGCCTGGAATGTGAATTTAACCATTGGGGCACCACATGTATAAAGTTTTAGGTAGTTATAAATCATTTTATAATGTAGCAGAACAGCTTGATATATCGAGTCTTGAACAAGAAAGTACTTGTTACCCAGAGATACAAACTGGATTTGGCCCTTCCAAACCTGCGCTGGGAAAATGAAAGGGAAACCTGACTGGTTGCTCACACAGCCTAGACGGTTCTAAATAAGTCCCAAACTTCTGCATTTTAAATATCTGGCTCCAGTCTCTTCTGAGGTAAAGGCGCCTACAGACAAGCACAACCCCATCCAAGGAGCTAGGATCAGATTTCGACAGAAATATCCTGTAAACACGCATCCTGTTTCATGCTTGGGACTTTCCAAGTCTTGTCAACCCTGCTCATTTCAAAGAAACAATGCTGAAGATGTGACCTCGGTATCAGGAGGTTGCCGACACTCCCCAAATGTTCACGTGCTTTCTCGATGATCAGATTCCCGCCATATTGAACTGTACCTCACCCAACTTTCATTCCGGCATCAAAGTAATGAATTCCAAGAAATCTTTTTATCCGTCCTTCCATTGTTTTATCTGCAATTTGACAATTCACCAACATTCCACTAATCAAATTCAAAATCTTATCATCAATACCAACAAGATGGCATGTAGAGAGACAAGTAGGCCAAAAGAATTAGGATGGTATAACCTGAATCCCCCAACCTTCCTGACCTCAACTTTTCCAGCTTTACTCCAGCTCTAGGCTTTTCGACTTTTTATATCTCAGTCTTCATTTATCCCAATCTACAACAGTGTATCTTTTTCCAGATAGCTAGGCCAGGCACCTTGGGGAACCCAGGCCACTATGAAGCACCTGGGCACCTCAAGTCCTTTCCATTTCTGTCCCCTAACAAAGGTATCTATGAACTCCAGAACCTGATCATGGTCCTACCAAAGATGACATGTCCCCAACTAATGGATCCAGCACAGGCCTTAGTACAAGCCTTAACCTATTCCCAGATTGAAGAGTGGGTCTTTACCAATCCCCTTTAAGCCTCTTGAAGACCCTGAAGATCACACCCAAATCCCAGACCCAAAGGAGCGTCTTTTTCAATACCTTGACCACACAAACCTATTGAAGACCTGAAGCAGAGAACTGGCATTATGTTTCTGGTTCCCAATCAACAACCTCTCTGTGGCTCTAGATGTTAAAACCTAAATCTCAAAGCCCCTGGACACCACTGCTAATTTCTTGCATCATTAAGCACCAGTATTAATCTTTCACAGTCCATGCATGCCAGAACCAAACTTTCCTGGTCCCTAGGTCCAACCAGGACCATCATCTCATCCTAGGAACTGAAGCCAGGTCAGCAACCTTCATGGGATTACAAACTTTGCCAATTCTTGGAAGCCACCCTATACTACTCAGAATATTAGTCCAAAGCTTCCTGCTTTTGTTTTTTCTCACATCAATCGTCTTGCTTTTATTTCCTCCCATTTTCTTTAATCTTCTTAGTTCTACTCATCTTTTAATATGTGCACCTGTTATTTCCATGTTTGCTCCATGCTACTGTTTTCAGCATCTCTCAGTTCCACTTCCATCTCCATTCACAAAGCCTCTTTCGTCTTCTAGTGCAAGCCGAGATTTGTTTGTAGTGCTCACTATCTGCTCTACACCTAGATGTTGATATTAATGATGTCTACAGTGAGGGAAGAGTTAACGCTTGTTCTGTAATTATACTTCTCTGCTTAGACACTGAATGAGCAGTATTTTCCATCCAAAGCCTCCCACATTGGGGCCAGCCACCACTAAATTCTACTAGAGAGAGGAAGAAATGACAAGCAGTACACCATTCAGAGATACACAAATTACAACTCAACTGGAAACTGAGAACGGTTCATAGAGGAGGTGATCCTCTGGTACAAATGACTGCCCATACATTCCATCATGAAACATTCCTCTCCTACCCAATTTTTGTGACACATCATACCATTGCTATGTAAATACAAATGATGGCATTGTTACAGGCTTAAACATCACTACTTACTACATGTGAGCTCTATTTCACATGTGTAACATTTCAAACCCTAGAAGATAAACACCCTATGAGTTATGCCACAGGTGTACTAGGGTTTATTAGGAACCCCTCCTGGATATTTAACTTATCTAGGATGCCATCCCCTTGATTAAATGACATATGAAAAGGAGAGAGAAGAAACTTTTTTTGGGGCCTAATATTTGTATTGTTGCTTCACATCACAAATATCTAACAAATTTGCATTGTATGGGAACCTGAAAACTAGACAAAACTATACAATCCTTATCTAATATAGGATGTCATATTTATCATAGGGTTGTATATAATGTTAAATGAATCATTGTACATAATGCAAAAGTTATCTATTAAATTATTTAGTGTGACTACGTTGTCTGCAAACACCTGAGGAAACAAACAGCCAAAGGGCAGCACGGTGGCTCAGAGGTAGCGCTTGCCTTTGCAGCGCTAGGTCCCAAGTTCGAATCTAGGCCAGGACAATATCTGCATGGAGTTTGTAGGTTCTCCCTGTGTCTGCGTGGGTTTCCTCCGGGTACTGCGGTTTCCACCCACATCCCAAAAACATGCAGTTAGGTTAATTGGCTTCCCCTTAAAATTGACCTTAGACTACAATAATGACATATGACTATGGTATGGAACATTAGATTGTGAGCTCCTTTGAGGGACAGTTAGTGACATGACTATTGACTTTGTACAGCGCTGCGTAATATGATGGGGCTATATAAATACTGTATAATAATATTAATATTAAAACGCGTTGGGTTAAGACATCTTGATCTGGATAAAATAGAGAAGTTTTTGTCTAGTTTGCAAATCCACAATCCGTGCTACGTTGAATGGCTTTTGCACTAAATTTCTATTTGTTTGATATTTGTGATGTGAAGTAACAATACAAATATTTATTAAGCCAAAAAAAATGTTTCTTTCTCTCTCCTTTTCACATATATACACCGCAAGATAGACAACAATAGACACATGGCTAATGTCATATCATCATGGCAGACATAGTACCTAACTTGCAGCCTGGGGGCCACATGTGGCCCTTTGTTTACTGGCCCAAAAAGAAGTATTGGGAATATCGGTTTTTTAAAAGTGTTCTAATAGCAGTGATCTCCAGCAGTCTCATGTAACATGTCTCCAGTCTCTCTCTCCATTACATGTCCTCAACCTCCAAGCACACCTCTAGCATATCTGCAGTCTCCAGCCCAATCTGCGGCATGCCTTCCTTTTCCAACCATTTTGTAGCATTACACAAATGTATTAGGGAAACTGTAAATAGCTAGATTTAATAAATTGCTATGGTTGTCCATTTGATTATAAGACAGATAAGTCAATTCATTCTTTTATAAACAGCTCGCCAACAGAAATCACAAGTTAGACAAGTCAATTAGAGACAGGCCATTAAGGATGAGTTGATTAGCACGACAACCAAACAACCACGCATTGAACTGTCTCCATAATTGCTGTTCAAATCACACAATATATACAACAGCAATGATCCAGCTGCACTTCCAGGTCAAGCAGCGATCTAGAGGAAACGTTTATGCCGCTCTCTTCCTTACAGGGTCACATATAATATATTGGAGACGTAAACCCACACAGTGTTTTGCCAATTAAACTCACAGCTGAAAAGCTTCCTGAAAACATAAAGCAAAGCAACATTTGGCCAAACACAACAATACCATCAAAGTAACGCTTCGGTGATAGCATTGGATCTATAGCAAACTACTTGAAATACCTCAGCTAGTCAGAGATTTGGTCAATTAAGAAACGATTAGACCTAGCAAATCAAATTCACTCATAATCCATTTTTTCTTGAGCTCATACGATCTTTTGTAAGTGAAGGAATCAAGTCTGTGATGGATTTATTACCACTACATATAAATAAGGCTAGTCAGGTTAAGGGAAGCCATTTATGGGACCAATACTTCCTGTAATGGACAAGCAAGGAGGAAAAAAAATTCATGAGATACCAAATATTTAATCGCAGGGGAATCTTTTAAATTGAAGCTGAGGGATCAGAATACACACACAGTCGCATTATTCAGAGGCAGGCAATCTACCTAAGCAAAGCAAGACCAGCTTACCAGAGCGTCTGGCAATTGCCAAACGGTCACCTTTTCTACATTCTCATAGCACACCGTGTTCCCCTTCGTGGTGATGACTCGCAGAACGGACAGGATATTTATTAAGGGAAATTTTGTAACAATGTTTCATTCATCTGAACATTAAACATATTGCACAAGACTCATCCTGTTACTTCAGAGAAAAGTGGCAGCGATGTCTTGCCAGGAAGAAAAATACGGAATTGGTTTATATTGGGGGTATGATGAGAGATTCCATGCAAAGTGAAACTGAACAGGCGGCTGTGGGAACACAAATAGAAGGAAGAAATCTCTGCATTGCTCAAGGCAACCAATTAGATTCCAGGTTATATATGGCTGCAGGCTGGGAGATAGAAGGAAGTATGTGATTTGTGCCTAAAGCCAGAAACAGACATAAATGTGCATGGATATCTCTGTGTTGTATGGACAAAAACCTTCATTCACCAATCACAGCTGCCTGTCCTGGCCTTATGTAATCCCAAAACATTTGCAGGGCTCTGATAAATCTAATGTTTGCAGGAAGAATTTGTTTAGTTTGGCTTTTGTAATGCAGGCTCAGGTATATTATACATCTATACGTTAAACAAAACCAAACTAGTAAATAATGAGCTTCTTACCTTGTCTTTGTCTATAATTTCTTCACATGCCGTGCATTGCCGTCTTGAAGAGCTGCAGAACAGATGATGTAAAAATGCTATCACAATATATATGGGAATCACTGCTTCAAAAACATTGTGAGATTAATTAGTGTACCCTTAGGGGTTCATTTATAAAAAAAAAAAAGTGGGGAAAAAACTTTTACAAACCTGATTGCTATTTTTTATAAAGCAATATTGAAAAAGGTGTGCAAAGGATTTGTTCTGAAAGTGGATAATAACAGCAGTATAAAATGCCATTAACCTAAATAGAGTAACTGGTATTTTGAGCAAATAACAGCACTTTTCCTGGTGAACAGGTAGCTATGACGTTAGCAGCATTAGAACCCTTGGTATTGGACTACAAAACACCCGCACTTCCTTCTCATCACTTTTAAATCACAGTCAGATAAAAGATCGCTGGGAAGGCTTATAAAATTGTTTGAGAAATTCAGTTCTTGGGTGCAAAAGACAGAGAGGACCTGCACCCTTCGCTGATAAAGTGGTTTAATGTTCATGAGGTATGGGGGGGTTCTTTTGCTTTCTGTACTAAAGAACCTTATCCCAGCACACCAAGCATATGACACCTCTGCTGCAGCCTCTCACCCTGCGATTTGCTCCAATGTTGCCGACTGATCATTGGGGAAGAGAAGACTGAGGAAATACTCCCTCCAGCCTGCAAAATATTACTGCACCAAGTCTCCTATTTCAGGCAGAGCTCACCTTAGCAGCGAATTCATACACGTCTCGCAGAATCGGTGGCCGCATTCCGTCTGCCGGGGGTTGCAGAGGACAAGCCGGCACTTTTCACACTTGTATTTCTCTTCCACATGCTTCAGAAACTTCTCTTTGTAACCCCCTTGCTCGGGTACATAGATGGTAGTGGCGAGGCTGCGGTCTGGGTTGGCTCGCTGCTGTAGTGTTTGTGAAGATATGGGTGGCTCAGTTCTTCTGTTCTCATCCATGATATTACAGCTAAATTCTGGAAATGAAATGACATCATCAGCACAGAATATGGGACAATGCAGCATATATCATCCTTTCCTAAAACGCCAACAGAAAACCAGTTTGCATCCTATCGCTCATTAGAAATACCCAATTTTACCTATTTAAGTGTATGTAAAGCAAAATTTATTTTTTTGGCTTTGAGTAGAATGGGGAAGAGTTAAACCCATCCCTTTAATTTGTGCAGCCTGTTGGGTAGATTTCCCTTCACTTCCTGTCCTGGAGAAGCAATAAGAAGTAGGAGAAATCTCAACAAGGTGCAAGGAATTCCTATTGGCACGAGCAAAGGTGTCCCTGTTTACAGACTTACACTCACCTATTGTTTATTGAGACCAGTGAAAAGTTTTGGACTTCCTAGCATTGTGAGTCTCAGTGTTCTCCCCAGCTCCTTTTAGCCGGGTGCACCACCCGGCACTTTTCAGTAATCACCTGGCTGTTTTTGGGTATTTACTGAAACGTTGGGTCACAATACCACCACCTACCTACAGCTTCTTCCCGCCCAGCTTTAAAAAAAAATATTCTGGGGAGAACAAGCTGTGCACGTAAAATCTGACACCGTATGGCGACAGATCCCAACACATGTGCGGAAAAGTACAGAGGGTAGGAAATCTGAAGGAGAGCTTTGGCTATGGATACACTTATAGCTATACAG
This sequence comes from Pyxicephalus adspersus, assembly GCF_032062135.1. Classification (NCBI taxonomy): domain Eukaryota; kingdom Metazoa; phylum Chordata; class Amphibia; order Anura; family Pyxicephalidae; genus Pyxicephalus; species Pyxicephalus adspersus. Next base: position 40,946,936 of record NC_092869.1, read on the forward strand.
CACTGTGTGTTGCTTCCAAAAGAAACTTGTCTTGAAATGACAAAAATAGGACAATTAGAGCACAGATATTGTCACCCAGAAAAAGTCACATTTCCAAATATCACAAAATAATATACAAATGCCATGAACATGTTAAAGCCCACATGAGATTTTAGTATTCTGTTCTTCAACATTCCATCCTGGCTGCCTACACATCGCTCCATTCGCTGCCTTCCTACACCATGTCTTGTTCACGATTCAATTGAGAAGTATTATTTCCAGGGAAACCTCATTCTCATTACGCAGCTTCTCATGAGGCAAAGAAACAAAAAAGTTTTCATGAATGAAAGGCGACATCAATCGGTTTCTGCAGAAGCCTACACCTCGTTCTCGGAACTTGCCCCGCTAAAACTTTTCTGTAAACATTCTGAAAATGTCAGTGAGAAAGAACTGCACCTTCCCGCCCTTTCTAGGCTTCGTACCGCCGCTCGTGTTTACAATTTCCACTAACCAGGTCAAATATTAAAACAGAGTTGTAATGTTAGAGTCATGTTAGACACCACAGACTACGTAATTGACAAAACCTTCACAACACGCCCATTTCTTTTTTTCTTTTTACAAACTTTTACAAAACTTTTTCCAGAATAACTGAGACAGCAAAAAGAAAAAGGTTTAAAGCACTCTGACTCAGACATACAGTACAAAGA
>NC_092869.1:40950325-40952495 GCF_032062135.1 Pyxicephalus adspersus
GAGAAGAAAAGGAGAAATAGGGGTACAAGGAGGTGGATGGGGTAGAGGGAAAAGTAAAGTGGAGAAGGAGAAAGAAGGGACAAGAATGAGAGAGACAAAAACAAGGATTGGAAAGGAGAGAAGTAAAGAGAGAAAGGAGAACACACTTCTATAATATTTACAGTCCACACTCCCTTACCTTACCAAAGTTCTCCTCTGTGACAGAAAGCAATTAAACATTTATTCCTCCCCTACACAATAGCAGCATAATAATTACTGGCTGCAGGCCCACTGGAGGGGATTCCCTTCAAAACCTGTGCCAATGAGGCCAGGAAATGAGGGGTAGAACTTTACCCGGGGGGGAGTGTATATACTGAACTGCATGCAGTGTACAAAAACAAAAATATTTATTGAGAGAGGATTCAGTATTATTCTAATTCAGTTTCACTTTATGGGCTGCTAGGATAACCTTGGCCTTAAGTTACCTACACACATCAGGCAATCGTTACAAATCTGACATGTACAGCAGTCCTCCAACAGAATGATTGATCAGAAACTACCGCAGTTCACTCCTATGGAGGGGAGCAATGGGGAGTTCCGTTCGCTCGTCCTTTTCATTCTCCACTCTGTATAACACAGCAGATGTTTCTAAGTTGTTAGAATCCTTATTGTGTTCAACGAGAATGAGTAGCTTCACATTATAAGCACCTAAAGAGGTAAGTGAGGGTAAATACTTTCCTACTGCTTATCCTGCGCACAGGAATACTTTAACAATACAGTAAAGTGGCAAAACACCAAATCATGCCCTGGAGTGTACTGTAATTACCAAGACAAATGAACCTGAAGTGGTTGGAACATTGTATCCATGCCAAACCCCTGGGTACACAACTGGCACTCTGTACCCTGGGAAAGTCTTGTGTGACAGCCGGAGGGCTTCTACCAAAATTAAAACATCATGCCAAGACAAACTCCGACCCTTTCATTGTTGCAGTAAAGTTCAGGATGTTATACAGGATATAAAAACCCAGTGCCAATCAATTGAGACCTATGAAGGAACACGACTATACCACAAATGCTTGGAGCAGCATGGAAACTTTTTGGTACATCCTCAAATCTCATCCTCACCATATGCACTGCGTGTCTATATTACGTGAATTAACAACATAATGTTAGCAGTAGGATGGTTATCGTAGGGAAGAAATGGCTAAGAAGTCATGAAAAGTCATGTGACTCTCCCAAAAGATTTCTCGGGTTTAGATATAATTTATCAATATGCAATATCTTTTTTGCAAAATCCCCCCTTCCCCTTTAAGGTTTATTGGGCCTAAAAATGTAGTCCCTTTTTAAAATCTGCACGATTCAGAGTTATTTCCACCTTGAAAGATGAAATATTTGCTTTCGGCTTCTGAATTGAACCCCAAGCTACAGATGGGGATGAAGAGTCAAACTTTGATATTTTATGCAAAAACAAAGCAAAATGGTCTGTACGAGGGGGAAGCCCCGTGCGGAATAATAAATGATTGCCAAGCCCAGGGGAATGCAGTAAATCCCGCCCCCTCGGGGTCATTTCAGAAAGGTAAAAAGCCGAAGTACAAAACGATTCCTGGAAAATATATAATATGTATACAAATATACAGTTATGACATAAATAGGGGGCATAGACACAAAACAGACCTGAAACTGAGGATTACTCAGAGGGGTCGGAGGCTCACGTGGAATTCACAGCTTGTGGAATTAGTTGGCCTCATGTGGTGGTTTGTGTTTCACTATTAAACAGTTCCCAAAATGTAAATACGAACCCTTCTTACCACGTGAAAAGAAGAAGGTGAGATTTTATAAAAATGCTCCTTTTTAACCCTTCTGTGCCAAAGTTTTGGTGATGCTTTAAGGAACAAGAAGAAGTCTAGAAGAGTCCGTTCACTTGATTTATTTTGTCCGTTTGACAGGGGATCTAAGAACTAATAACAGAGACACAGGAGTGAATTCCAACTTCTATGGTGAAACTTAAAATAATGTTCACACAGCACAGGCGGATTTTCATTTAGAAACAAAAATGATATTGAAGTCATGAAAGGGCTACATTGAAGCACAATCTACCACTATTTACTCAAAATGAGTCCCCATTACTGACAATGCGACCTAATCATTAACTAGAGACCAGTGACATCACTGAGAATGCAGCCTATCCATT
>NC_092869.1:40952509-40962557 GCF_032062135.1 Pyxicephalus adspersus
CAATCACTAGAGACCAGTGACATCACTGAGAATGCAGCCTATCAATCACTAGAGACCAGTGACATCACTGAGAATGTAGCCTATCCAATCACTAGAGACCGGTGACATCACTGAGAATGTAGCCTATCCAATCACTAGAGAGCAATGTTACTACCACCACCTTGGAAGACTTAACAAGTGCAACATAAACCTAACCTACAACTAGTATAGAGAAATAATTTGGGTGGGATCACTTTGGGAGCTCAATTCTGAAGACCAGAGTGTCAAATATAAATTCAATAATCTGAAACAGAAAACTGGGGGGAACTGCAGACTTCTTTTTACAAATTCATATTCCAGCAATGTGTGTGGTGTACTGTATATTAGTATGTAAAGATAGTACAACACAATCATGTAGACATGGTATAGGGAGATTTGTGTTGGGGAAGATATTACATTGTAGAAACAGAGATACTGAGAACCAACAAGACTAAATAACAAATAAGAACTGTATAAAGACATATATTTGAGATTCATGGTGTGCAATTTACAAGTCAGAAACATTCACTCTGTGGTCCTGAGTGAATGTTTCTCATAATGCAGTGATCCTGTTTTATACACATTAGTCAGTATTTGGCACGTTAGCGGAGAGCCAGTGAGCCGTCCATGGTACCTTAGCATGGGAGAAGAATGTCAACTAAAAGAAGAGTGCATCAACTTTTTGGTAACCATCATACAGTTTGTATCTTATACCTCCCCCCGGCCTCAACTGCTGCAGCAAAAAGAAAAAGAAAATAGCCAGGAAGACTAGGACAGGCCAAGTGTAGGGAACCAAGTGACTTTGTCAAGGCTGAACAAGCAGTCTAAAAATCCCCAAAACAGCAGATTTTGTGGCATGGGCACCCAAGGCTCACTGATGCGATTGGAGGCAAGCTGGCTCAATTGGTCCGATCCCAATGGAGGTTTACAATGGGCACAGCACAATAGAGCAATGAAGAACTGAACTGCGAATGTTAATTACCTGCCGCCTGCACTGGTTTATATCTCATCCAAAACTGCATGGAGTATGCATAACGCCAAGAGAGAAAGACGTCAGACCACACAGTGGGGCTTACAAGCCGTAGACCAGTCTATACAAACTGACCCCAATCCAATAGGAGTTTACAATGAGCATTGCACCATAGAGCAATGAAGAACAACCTGCCGACTGCACTGTTTATATCTCATCCAAAGCTACATGGAGTATGCATACCGTTACTTTATGTGGTTGCAGTTTCTCCAGCATAACACCCTGATACGTTTAGAAAATATAGGATAATCTACATTACAGTGAATGTGCCGAGGACACGATGTGAACAGTACTGCGCTGTAGATTGCCTCCACAATAAATAAATATGAACATAGATAAACATAAGAGCAAGCCAGGAGCAACATTACAGCGATAAGAACCTAGCCAACTTCATGAGAGGTTTATCACACATAAAAACAAAGCCACACTTTCCTTATTATGCTTTTTTGTCAAATGCCTATCCTACCGCACTAGAGGCATGTTCATGCTAGCAGTTCTTTTAAGCGGTACGGTTCCCCGAAATGGGTTCAACATACTGGACCTGATTTAATAAAGCTCTACAAGGTTGAAAAAAATAGACCATAATGTGAGAACCCGGGTGATCCAGCAAGCATAGAATGGATCTTATCCAGGATTAAAAACATTTAATAACTAATAAATTATTTGAAGAAATCAATTCTAGATTCTTCCGTGTCTATATTCTGTAGTCTTGGAGAGCATTAATAAATCATGGCCATTGCAGGGCAAACATATAACCATAATTATACCTGCAAGTATAGGTTTGCTTTGAAGCCAAAGACTGCAGAAATGGTTAAAATGTATTCTATACACATACAAGAAGATTATTCCTTATGGTGGTGCAGAGGCTTTGTGGACTTTGCTTAGATAAGTGCAAACAGAAGGGAAGGTTGGATGAGATATCGGCACCTTATGATCGCCTATCTTTACCGCACACCCTGCAGAAGGTCAGATCAGGCCATGGACAACCAAATATATCCATTACAAACACAAGGAGGATTTAAAGTCACTCTATACTGGAATGAAATACGGAGTGTGTACATTGGTAAAAGAGGAGTAGTTCTTCCAGGCTGTACGTTCAACCGACATGTCGGGCAGCACGGTGGCTCAGTGGTTAGCACTCTGGTCTTTGCAGCACTGGGTCCCAGTTTCGAATATCAGCCAGGACTGAAATGAATTTGCAGGTTCCCCCTAGTGTGGGGGTTTCCTCCGGGTACTCCAGTTTCCTCCCACAATCCAAAACCATGCAGTTAGGTTAATTGGCTTCCCCCAAAATTGACCTTAAACTGTGGTAATGACATATGATTATAGAAGGGACATTAGATTGTGAGCTCCTTAGAGGGACAGCGAGTGAAATGACTATGAACTATGTAAAGCGCTGCCTAATATGTCGGAGCTATATAAATACTGTGTAATAATATTAATAAAAATTAACCCATACATAAAACTAAATTTGCCAACTTTGTGATCTCTGCCTCCAGTTTCATTCATTGCATGCAGTTAGAGGTCTTGTCTAAAAGGCAGCTCCACTTTCTAAAAATGTTCTCCAAGCTGGAATATGCTGTGCAAAAGTAAAACAAACACCATGAATGTACGTTAAGAAACCAAAAGTATAACGCAGAAAACAATGCTAAAATTTCCCAATAATCATTTTCACTGGAATTTTTTAAGAAGAATACATTGGTAAGCCTGGTATTCCCCTAAATCAGTAGATTCTGTTTATAGTTCTTGAGAATGTCTAAATCTGTGTACATAGACTGATGCTTACACAATGAGGCGGAGTGGTGCGCGCAGGCCGCCAACACAGAGCAGCTGAGCAGAACTGAATCTTTCTTTCTGCACTTTCCTCTCTGGTATAGAAAAATACAAAAATTGTGCCATCAGACAACATTATTCTGCTGAAGCTATAAAAACACATGTGCTACAGACCAATAATGATTGGCTAGTATTCCCTGCAGCGTTGGAAGTCCTAACCTATGCAAAAAACAACAACCTATTATGAGTATTTCCATTTCTTATTGGCAAGCTGATTTTGGGCCATTTTATTGTCCTTTTAAACCCAAAAATTGCAATTGCAAATAATTGCAAAATCCAATTTTCCAATTTTGGGTAGGTCGGGATATGTCTCCGCTATGGAGATTCATTCCCTCTACTGGTCCTGGAGGCCATTGCTGTTGGTGAAGCCCAGCCCAGCATTAGATGTGGGACTTCAGTAGCGATTTGTTGGAAACAGAAAGTAAAAGCAACTCTGTGAGGTCCTCTGGTATCAATCATCTGACACCTCCTGTTTCAAAGAACTGACATTACTGGATGGACAAAGATGATAAAAAGCTCCACAGCAGATTATTATTTTTTATTATTATTGTGCCAATAATTCTAGTGCCAACACATTACGCAGCACTGTACAAAGTCCATACCAATGTCACTAGTTGTCCCTCACAATCTAACGTCCCTACTATAGTCATATGTCATTATTACAGTCCAAGGTCAATTTTGATGGGAAGCCATTTAACCTAACTGCATGTGTTTGGAACGTGGGAGAAAACCCATGCAGACACGGGGAAAACCTGCAAACTCCATGCAGATAGTGTCCTGGCCGAGATTCCAACCTGGGACCCAGCGCTGCAAAGGCCAGAGTGCTAACCACTAAGCCACCTTGCTGATCATAAATTATTATATCATTTAAAGGGCAATCCCCAGTTTTCTGTTTTGGTATCTGCCTCAAAAAGCCAGGATCTTCTGATTTCACATCGGCAAAATTATCCTAAAGCATTAACACAGACAACATTTTAAAAAAAGCAGCTCAGGCTGAAATATTTCCCCTTTATTCACCTGCAGTACTACGTCTTCACCACAAGATGTCTTCAGTCCTAAAAGTTAAATGACACGGAGTATCACTCAAACACAGAGTACTCAATAAGGTGTCATGGGCCTGCCCGCTGGTGGAATATGATGCAGACTGCAGCACATGTTCGCATCACCCAAGGCTGCCGACAGCCAGGGGAAGCTCAGAATTAGACGTAGGCAAAAGTCATTGTACTGAGCCACTGAGAGCTCCCTCTAATGGCCAAGCAATGTATTCTATAGTCAGATTCAAAGGTGGGGGAGTAGGGGGGTGTAATACCATATAACTCACTTATCTCTAAAAGAGCCAATCCCCTTGATAAATCATATATAAAGGAAGAAGAGGGGAAAGCAGGGGATTTTAGGCTAAAATGCTTTTATGTGTTTAATTCACACATTGCAAACAATGTTAATGAGGTGAACACCTTTGTATGTGTATGTTGTCATTATATGAACTCCCTTACAAACGAGTAAGGGTAGTTGTAAAAGACTTAATGCTTGATAACTGCCAAAATGTAAGTACAATTTATATTGAAGCTGGATCCCGAATGCCAACGCGTTTCGCCGGTTTCGGCTTCCTCGGGGGATTGTAGGGAAACCTATTCTCTCAATGTATTCTATATTCTGTATACATATATTCTCTTCAAGATACTTGCAGGTGTTTAACTTACACATAGCATAGCATGCACTTACTTAAAAGTTTCTAATACTTGTTCCAGTTTAACATAGCTCTGTGACTATGGGAAATGTGAATCTCTAAAAAAAAAAAAACCCACATGGAGAATATTCACACACTATTCTGGGAAAACACCAGTGCTTCAAGACTACAGCGAGACTCCGTAAGGGTTGGCTGGGAAAATGAAAGGCTCCCCGGATGCCAACACTGTGTTTGCTTGCAGAAATTAAAATGAGGAGCGGCTGGCTGTACTTTGTACATATTATCATGCTAAATATTTAGGCACACCTATAGTTATGGAGCTGCAAATTAGGTCACAATGCAGGACATTCTGAAAAGACAACCTTTGTACAAAATTGCAGTATCACGGGGTTAAAAAAAAAAAAAAAAAAAAAAAAAAGGTGCTTTTTGCATGCTTAAGCATAATATCTTTGTTTTGCTAGTGAAGGGAAATCCCAGACTGCGTTCTCTGGTTTGAATATACAAGTTCTTCCAGGTTCAGCAGATGTATTTCTGCCAGACTCTTTCGTTCATAAGACGTTTAAGTGGCAACTTGTTTTTTTTATATATCCACATAAATATGATTTGCATAAAGCAAGGAATGTGATCAATGTAACCCTGACACAAATTAAAGATACACAAATTGTGGGAGAAGTTACTTTTCAGTGCAAAGAAAGTTTCACCAGGTTTGGACAAGCCCAACAGAATTTGCAGTTTAAAAATCACAGAAATGCATTCCAGGTGTACCTAATACCACAAAAACAGAATAAAAAAACAACTGTCCTCTGCTAGCATGATGTAGAGAAGATCCTGCGATCCTTATGTGGAAGGAGTGGTCTCTCTGCAGGGATCTGAAACCAAACTTTCTTTAGTCAGATCCATGACTAAATGATCTATGACTCTCTGCACTCAAAATCCTATACTCCCTGCTGATGCCAGAGCTCAGAAAACGCATGGAGTGTTTCAGACCCCTGCAGAGAAACCGCTGCTTTCGCACCTAGAAAGCAAGAGTCTTTTCTCTGCTGGCAGGCAACAGGCTTTCCTGCTACTTTGGCTGCTTTTTTAAAGAAGAGGAAATATATTCTGCACCTCCACATTCCAATTTGGCTCTATTGTGTGCATATATTTTACATTTCATAGCAAAACATTTTGTGCACATCCAATATTTTTAAGGTATTGGCTAATGTAAAGGATTTAAAACCCTCTTTTATGGAAATTTGCTTTCCAATCCTTGTGCTACAGAAGGTGAAAAAAAAATCCCACCAAGCTACTACAATTAGTGACTCCTTCCCTATTAGTCTGGTGGAAAGCCAACACTTTGAATTTACCATCAGTTTCTGTCTCAGTGACAATGGTCACCAGTATATAAAGGAAGCATGAATCTAACAAACAGCAAGACTACAAAATCCAATAAAAAATTACAGGATTTCCAATTCTTTCCGCCTTATTTTTGTACAGAAATTTTCCATGTGTAACTAGAACGCCATATCTGACGATTACACCTGCAGACAAGAGTAAGACACGTCATTTTATTTCCTACAAAGTACTGGGAAGAAGTTTAACACTAATAAGATTAGAAAAAGCTTTTAAGATAAATCTTCAAAATATAAATAACTTTATAATGATTAAAACCAGTTAAAAATACAAAAAACAGTCATGAATACATGATTCATCTTAATGGCTCTATCCTCAACACGTTTCGTGGAACAAGATCACTTCCTCAGGAGGAACACTTGAGAGCTAAAAATTATAATACATATACAAAGATTTAATAATTATTTACAATTACATATATACCTTTTTAATGGTACTCTTTCAAAAATAAGATAACGGACAACCAGGGCCCTGGGTCACTATGTCATTATGTCAGATGCACATTTGTTTTGTTTTTTTTCTATACAAAGAGCCAGTTCTGAAAATGGCATCATAAACAAAAATGAACGTGAGAAGGGTCAATGCTTTTTAAAGGAATCAGAATGTTGCATCTATTATACTTGGCATTAGACAAAAGAATAGCTACAAACATTGCATAATATAAACCTAACATTAGGCTCATCAATGCCAAAAAATGTTGTATATGCCTTGCATTAGGCAGAGTGCCCAAAATTTCTGCAGTGTGTACATTTGCCATTAGGTTAACCAATGCCCAAATATGCTGCATATTGTACGCCTGACATTAAGCCAACGAAAGCCCAAATATGCTGCATATTGTACACCTTGCATTAAGCCAACGAATACACAGATATGCTGCATATTGTACGCCTGTAATTAGTCCAACGAATGCCCAAATTGGATGCATATTGTGTGCCTAGCATTAGTCCAATGAATGCCCAAATATGCTGAACATTGAACGTCTAACATTAGTCCAATGAATGCCCAAATATGCTGAACATTGAACATCTAAACATTAGGCCAATGAATGCCTTGCATTAGGCCAACAAATACCAAAATATGCTGCATATTGTACGCCTTGCATTAGGCCAACGAATGCCCATAAATCCTCCACAATCTACGCCTAGCATTAGCCTCATGAATGCACAAGCAACAATGTTTCTTCTGTTTTAGTCTCGTGTTATGTTTAGAAGCCAAAAGAGGTCTCGTCAAAAAAGGGGATTTCCAGCATTAAGCGAGTTGTTTTCAAACACAAACATACCAACGCCACCACTCTGTAATGTGTATGTTGTTAAGCAAACACAAGAATTACAAGAGTAGACAAAAGTGGAATCTGCACCACTCGCTCATTTAAAGTAAAATTCTAGTCAACACTTTTCTAAGTGGAACCTCAGACAAAATGACGAAATTATCTGAAATAAAGCGTCATGATTTCAATATACAAAATATAAACTTGTTATTCTACATCAGGGGTGCCCACACTTTTTTGGCTTGTGAGCTACTTTAAAATGATCAAGTCAAAATGATCTACCAACAGAAAAAACGTGGACAGGGCTCGGGGATCTACTCGCTTTGCCTTTGCGATCTACCGGTAGATTGTGATCCACCTGTTGGGCACCCCTGTTCTACATCATAATAAATACTTGGGTTTCAATCAAAGTACCTACCTATTGATCCGGCCAGTGCTACTGTAAACTTTATTTCCTATGGGTACGCAATAATGCTGTGTAAAAATTTGCAACACTGTTGACGTCCCAATCTATCCACTCTTCTGTCATCCATTCAGTGACCTCATCACATTACCAAGTCTATCCCAGAGGTGTCAGTCATAGAAAGTCATGGAGCTGAGATGTAGGAGAGGAGTCCGGAAGCCCGAACTCCCGGAAGCCCGAAAGGTAGCAGCAGAACCACCAAAAATAAACTATAAAAAAGCTATGTAGTTGCAACATTATCAAAAAGAAAAAATATATCGTCCTTGTAGAATTGATGAAAGATTTTTATCATTTGTATTCCTGCTGAGATTTCACCCAATTTCCTGTCCCGTGCCTAACATAGGAAAAGAGTAAAATTATCCCAAAAGTGAGCAAAATTTGCATTTTTATGATTTGCCATTAGAACAGGGAACAAGTGTCTGCATAAAAGAATCTTTCCTGCTCTGGTGACAACCATAACATTTTAGCTTTTTCTTCATTACCTGACAATGAATATGATTACCTGACAAGGACACCAACACAGATCAAACCGACAAATGTTAAAACTATTTCCTTATAATTAGGAAAAAAAAAAAGGTTAGACTGAAGTTCTAATTTAAGTTAGGGTCTCTTGTATGAGCCAAAATCTTAAGCCACACCTGCAATATTGCAGCTTGAGAAGTCTTGTCACTATTTGCAACGCATTGAACCAGCAAAGTGGTGGGGCCTGGCCTGAGTTGCTCAACTAATATCATGCAAGACAAATGAAAATGAAGGGAGGGTGTCAGATACAGAGAGAATGGACGAAGTCATATAATAGACTGCTATAAAATGTGTTTGGTAGAATGACTGAGGCTCAATATTCTTTTATTTACATTTTTTTTGCATTGAATAGAATCCCCCTTACAAGGGGTAATAACAGATCAATCAAGAAAATTAGACAGTAGGCAGCATCGGAGAGGACGAGATTCTACTCTCCCTAGCCAAATCGACCTCAAATCATTTTCTCTCTCAATCTTGTAAATTCTTGCAGGGCAGCTGCTACTATCAGGTCAGATCCTACTAATATTGCCGCACCCCCAGAACTGCAGCTTCCGAGAGCCCTTTCCCAACACGTGGCATGATATTGGGAGTCAATGAAGCAATGTACGTGTTATCAGTCCACAATTGGCAGTTACCATCTCACTAAATGTCTTCCAGATCCCCAGGTAAATTTTGCAGTCATTTTAGTAAGGTACTACATATGCATTTTTTGGGCTTTGCTAACATGCTAGTGTCTCTTTCCACGATCCGGAAAAGGAAGATGGGAGGCCAGACCCTTCACAGGCAGCCAATCAAACAGGCTCATGGGAACCGTCCACTCCTGCTGGTTGGAGGAATAGAGACCGGTATAAATAGGTTAGGCACTGCGGTGTGCCCGACTGTGATTTCACACTCGCTTCTAATTGAGTGCATTGCTCCAGGGTGTCCTTGTTTCGTATCGTCTCATTCCACGCTCATTACCCTATTAAAATCTCTGTTCAGAATTTCCAGTTGCAACCGATCGCGAGAAAACTTGACGCAGCTCCTGACTTTCACAGTCCTATTTTGGGGTGAAAATCCTTCTCCTGGCCGTTCCTTTTTATAGATCTCTGCTATACATCGGTATAAACAATTTGTACCATTTCACCGCCAAAAAGGTTTTTACTTGACTCTGTTCAGGTCAAAGTTTGCCCTGAATGACCAAAAGGCTGAATTTTAAGTGGTGATATTCAACACACTTCTGCTTTTTTTCTGGAAATGCTAGTTACCTGGCTGTCATCTTAACCTTGTTGACCTAAAACTGGAGCGGTCGGTAACATACCGGTATCTTTGTACAAATAGATTCCTGACATGTCAGAATATGCAGCAGGATGACTTTTAGAAAAGCAACAACTATCATTAAAAGGTCATCTTTGATCTCCAGCCAGTGACTTTGGCAAGGTTACAATGGTGGCATCAGTTTGCTGCAGGCAGGAGGAAACATTTTCTCGGTTTCCTCTCTACCATTCATCAGACCGCAATAATGTAAGTTTATAGTAAGTCAGAAGCTCATCTGTGTAGACATCTAAGAACACAAGCAAAAAAAACAGACAACATAACTGAAATTATTGTGACACCTTAAACCAGCATCCCAACCTGTGGGCAAAGACTCCAAGCACCCTAAGGAACAAGGTCTGGGACTATGGACGTGCCGAAAGACAGACGTTCAGAGGCTCCAAAGAGGCAACAGTTGGTGGACAGAGGTTGCAAACGGGCAACAGGTGGTGGTCAGAGGCTGCAAACGGGCAACAGGTGGTGGTCAGAGGCTGCAAACGGGCAACAGGTGGTGGTCAGAGGCTGCAAATGGGCAACAGGTGG
>NC_092869.1:40962763-40966235 GCF_032062135.1 Pyxicephalus adspersus
AAGATGGCAAACGGGCAACAGGTGAAGGTCGAAGACCGCATAAGGGCAACAGGTGGGGGTCGAAGACGACAGACGGGCAACAGGTGGGGGTCAAAGACCGCAAACAGGCAACAGGTGGTGGTCAAAGACGGCAAATGGGCAACAAGTGGGGGTCAAACATCCTTCAGGATATGGTAAAAGATGTGCTGCAGAAGAAGGTCACAGACTACAGACACAGAGAACACTGCTACTTTTACAGACCCTTTCTTAATCAATGCTGCCACAATTTTTGCCACAGCATGACCCATGAAAAAAGAAAAAAAAAAAAAGGAAAAATATGTACAGTGCACAAAACATGAAAACAAAGCAAAAATATCAGACTAATACACTGGCAGAATATTTAAAGATTTTTCAAAAGCATTGCTCACTGCAAGTAAAGCACCCAAGGAAAGAACAGGATAGTCAGCAAGGACCCCAAGTGCCATGAAATAAATGCGGTGGAGTCTGCAGTGTTCTCCTCGGCCCCTTTTAGACAGGTGCACCACCCAGCAATTTTCAGCAACCACTCAGCTGCCACCTGCATACAGCTTCTTCCAACCCAGCTTAAAAAACATTTCTGGGCTGAACACTGGTTTTGAAACTAGGGGACTAAAATCACAATTTGTTCTGTTGCTGATGGACAGATCATCTCCTATATGCCAGACACCCCAACAGCCAGACTCAATACAAGTCTCATCCTTCCACAAAATAAAAAAAACAAAACAGTGAACCCCATAACAGTCACCCATTATGGCTGTGCAGGATTAAGGTACAGAGAGGTATCACTTATCGAGTCCAAAAAGTTATTAAGTTAGTGAGCAACTCTGACTTTGGGTGAATCAATAATTTGAACCCCAACTTGCCCTGGTAGAACCATGCAGAATCATTGGAATGCAAACTGAACAATAAATCTGTCACTCACCTTAAAAAACCTGAGCTCATCTCATTCTACCGGCTAAGAAGTTCTCTAAACACTCTGCTAGTTCCTTTCATCTGGCAGCCTGAGCTTCTCTCACTCTGCAATATGTGTGGCGAGAAGGGGAATACCTCTGTAGAAGTTTGCACAAAATCATTTCACAGTCCACTTAAGCTGCACTTCCCCTGTGGAAAGTTTCTAAGAGTCTGGGCAGTGTCAAAAAAAAAAATTGTATTTTTTTTTTTTTTATTTCAATCAAATTGAAAGTAAAATCCCTTTTTATTTTTTATTTTTTTTTACAATAGCTTATTAACGGTCACAGGTTGGCAAGGTGCCCATAGAGAACAAAGTACCTTCACAGCAGGGTTAAAATAGATGTAAACCTTGGATGACATTTCATTGGCTGGACCATTTTTAAAATAAATATTTTTCATATATTTTTTTTTATATACTGCATGCATATCAGTGGTAATGATCCCAAGTAAACTCTCGTGTGCCCGAAACAACCACCATGCCAGCTATTTACATTAGCAACTCTTCATGGCCAGTTAATAACTACATGGTGGGCAGAGTTATCCACGGTGGGTTCATAAACACTGGAGAATGTTTGCCAAACCCATAGCAAACCAAAAACGGGTACCATAACTCGTCTGCATGCATTCCAGCAATGGCTACATAGAGTTGGTGGGTTTACAGAAAAAGAATAATGGGGATTAGGAAGGTCACTTGTAGTCACTATTGGAAGCCCATGGGACCAGACAAGAGAACGGATCGCAAAAACAGGAAAGGCATTCATTGTCAACCAATACCAGAAAATGCCATGTTCTCCCGGCCACTTTTAACCGGGCGCACCACCGGGCACTTTTCAGTTACCACCCAGCTGTTTTTGGGTGGTTACTGAAAAGTTGGGTTACAAAACAGAGGCTACCACCCACCTAGAGATTCTTCCCACCCAACTTTAAAAAAAAATTCTGGGGAGAATATTTAGGTGTCTGAATAAGGATTCACTTGGTATTATTCCAAATGTAGGTTGGCAGGAGAAACCATTGATAGCTATGGGGGACCCAAAAATGGACAGCTTTGGAGGTATCATAGTCCCAGTAAACTCTTAGAAGACAAGGTAATGATTCCATTTTTCTCTACAGTTACGTGCTTGGTTGAACCGTTTTATGTTTTATGTGACAGGGTCTGCTAAATCTTAGGAGATTTGGTATGTGGGCACACTTATACTTAGCAGAGAGGGGAGGAGATATTACCACAAATATGCTGATGTAAGAAAGTTAAATTTAAATGCCCAGGATAAAAAAAGAAAGCCTCGTTTTGTTACATTATGTAACATAACCCCTTTCCATGTAAATGCAACAGATACAAGTATCGTTTCCTGTGACCCCGTCACTCTCAGCCTACACCTACTGGTTTGCCCAGCTGCAGGTTGTAGATCTGGAGTTCTGATTGAGGTCACTATCGTTTTAGAACACATTTAACCGAGTCAAACACAAGTCTGCAACCTTAAGGCATGAGACCCTTGTTGTACCCACTCACTAGAAGAATGAAACCCTGAAGAAGAGGGAAAACACGGAAACATGTCGGCTGTATTTGTGGAAATATTTTACTAATAGACTTTGGAATTTTTCAGACCTTACGACATTCATTGTGAACCTTCATGACCAGTCTTCTCAATTCCACAGGGGTGCAGAGATCTTGCAGGATATCACATAAGTCTAAAAATATATTTGTTATAGCATTTAAAAGACCTTCTTTAGCTATTGGAGTCAGCTGCTCAGTAGAATTATTGGCATTTATTACAAATCTCTTCTGCAATATACAAGATTCCCACAGTAAAGGTAAAATAGGTTCCATATGTACAATATTCATCTGCGAATGTAGCAGGTTGGTTACAGTAATCCTTTAATGGAAAATGTAGAGATATAACCCCAACTATAATTATTCCACAGAAAATAAAAGGGTGGGTAAATTTACCCAAGACAGGCGTACAAATATAAGGTCAACTTTTAAAAATATTATTTATGCTGCCAAGTTTCCTACAAACGTTCTGTAAAGGTGGAATATTTGTTTACCCTGCATCACATAGTGAGAATTAAAACTGAACAAAAGCAAATTAAAAAGGAAAATGTGTGTGGGCATCAGCCCGAACAACCAGCGCACTGATCACCCGCTGAAAGACAAAATGGCCAAGAACATTCTACAACAAACTCCTTCCCCTCCCATTCCAACCAGAGGGCACTTTGTTCACCCATTGTGATTGCAATAACATTGGGCGCTTTGCCCTTGCTGTTTTTTTTTTCTTTTTCCATTTTAGTCTGTTTATTCAAATCTGTAAAAAGCCAATTTGTGATTGCAGCCCTCATCTTTGGTACAAGAAAAAAAAAACATTCAAAAAAAACAAAGCATTCAGTGAGGACCAGCTTACTTTAACATACAAAATGTGCATGCAATAAAACAGGAAAATGGCAATCTACCTAAAAGACAATATTATTGGGCAATAATATAACAAACTGTCTATACATAAGGTATACA
>NC_092869.1:40966379-40968669 GCF_032062135.1 Pyxicephalus adspersus
GGACATGTAGATAGAAGAAAAGAGCAGAGAGAAAAACAAGCTCTCCTTTCACTGTTCAGTCACTTGTTGCGGGAAACACAAGCTCCGTATTATGCAGAGGGGAGAAATCAGATCTCCTTCCTTGCCAAACAGGGCTTTGCTCAGTGCCTGTTCTGCGTAAATCTCAGATCAAGATGGTCAGAAAAACAAATTATTTTGCAGATAAAACCACTCCAATATTTGCATTGCTTTTAAAATTTTCACCTACAATTTGAGAGATCCATAGCTCTCAGTTATTTAACTGTGACCAAAAAGCCGAGGGAGTCTGAGCCCTTATCTGAAATTGGCAGTGCCAATATGGACTGGTAGACGAGAGGTTCGTTCACAAATGTTGTGAGACACAAAAATATACCAATGGTTGCATCTCTTTCACGATTCACACACCCTAAGCTCTGCAGTGGAAGTTAATGAGCTGTAAATCACAGTGCATATCTGTCCTTGATACAATTAGTTTCAGTGGATAAATGAGGTAATTACCCAGAGGTCAGGAAAATCCCAGCTTCCCATCCACACACACCATCCTTATACAGTCCTCAAACATTAACCCTAATTTTTCTATATTACAAGCTAGGAATAAGGTGGAGGATTTAAAGCTGAATTTTTTATCCATGCATTGGACCCCATTCCTTTGCAAAGGGTTAACTACTCATTATGCATAGGCGTAGCTAAATAAATAGCAATGTACTTATCATAGTTCTTGTTCCCACAGGCCTCCTCCTCTTTGTGCAATCAGTGCCCCCAAAGCCTTTGCTGGCTGACGGATCATTACTGGCGTCACCCTGTACAAAGCAGGACTGGCGGTCCAACATTATGGGGATGCCGATGGCCTTACCTCATTCCGTGGCAAAGGACAGCAAAGGAAAAGCATTGGCTGCCAGGAAAGCAAGGATTAGGACAGGTATATCCCCAAATCCATCATCCCATAGCCAAACGAGTAATAAACCCTTGCACTGGGTAAAAGTTTTAGGTTTCTGGAGTTCAGTTTTAAAGGAGATCCAACCCAACCTTTACAAGCTTTCCTTTAATCAGTTGTCACATTTCATAAAGCCAGTTCACATTCCACTCATATCTGGCCTTAAGTCAGACTGCCCTGGCTTTTCCCAGATAGGTCATGAACCTTTGTGCCTTTATTCTTCCTTTAAGTTGATCACAAGCAACAATTTCAACACAAAGAAAGTGGGGAAATGTCCCTGTAATAAAAGGTTGAGCTGGAATTTCCAGTTGCAAATCCACAAGATTTAGATTCAATCAAAAGATTCAAGCAGGCTAGAACCACTCATTGTGTAAAGGAATCCAATGTTCAGCCAATCAATTCACTAGAAGCGGATGGAATAATCGAGAAGACTTTGCATGAAGAGTCACCATTGATTAGCAGCAGTAGTTTCGACTTGGGCTACATACACACGTGCAATAATTGTCATTGGAAAGGATCTTTCACAAGACTGCACGATGCATGACTGATGTACATACAGCACCGTTCTGCTCTATGGAGAGGGGAGGGGGAGAACAACGGAGCGGCTCATCCAGATTCCTCGTCCTGGAGAGTTTGCATAAAAAACAAGTCAGGCTTTTTTTTGTTTTTGCTTTACCTTGCCTTTTATTACAATAGCAACTCATGGTGTTCCCGGGTCCACTGGCAGATACTGTATTACCCCTTCAACTTCCTTTGGCTCCTCTAAAGGTTCTTCCTAACTGGATGCCCAATAGGAGCTCCCAAGAGTTCCCTATCATAGACCAATTGTATGAGATACCTAAAAGTTCAGCCAACAACCATTAATTTAAAGCCTGCCTACCAACGATAGATTATCTAAGCTGCCATTGCAAAACTCACAGTAGAGAATGTCAATTGCCTGGATGCAAAGCTGATCTTTCGGTAGTTTCAGTCACACGCCTGAAAAAAGCGTGCAGATAAATGTGGGCCAGTTAGCTGAACACCTGAGCTGCCTACTCATTCTGGGTCAGTGATTCAGAAAGTAAAGGCCAAGGATCAGAACACCGACTAGGCGTACTGTATATTTATAGACCCAGGTCAGCAATGGCAACTTACATAATGTCCCCATAATGTCCCCAAGTCCGCTTTAAGCGCTGGCTCCTGAATCACGCCAACCCAAAACTCAGCAAACCTGACAAGTAACCTATTTTCTGCAGCTGCAACCTCAATCTTTCAGTTCTGTTAGCTGCCGTTTATTGTTTTAGTACTTGTAATAGTTTCAAATTGTTGGCTTTTTTTTTTTTTTTTTTTTTTTTTTTT
>NC_092869.1:40968681-40970127 GCF_032062135.1 Pyxicephalus adspersus
CCTGATGGTATTTCTGTTATATTTGTAGAGAAGTGACTGACGATATTGTATTTTAAGCATTTTCTGTGTTACATAAATCTGTTCCTATGTTACAAGTTAAAGAAATGCACTATATTATCTGATTGCGATCTGAAAACTGCAGTCACGTTTATTAGGATTCAGCTGCAGACTGTCCTAGTAGGAATATCATATCTGCAAGAATTTTTCCATGGAAAACGATATATCACACAGGGAGGGGTGGCAGCCCACTGGGATACTTACTAGCGCAATGACCTGTATTGCCTAACTTTAGAGTAGTCTGCAATGGTCCAGGACCTTGCTATGCTGGGTTCAAGGGGTCCCTGGATTGCAAGACTAGCACAGATCCCATAAATGCATTTCTACTGCTTATTTATCTGGCATTCATATCAAAGTGACTCTATTGGACATGATGATAGTTATTATTATTAATAATAAAAAACAGGATTTATATTGCACCAACATATTACGCAGTGCTGTACATTAAATAGGGGTTGCAAATGACGGACAAGCACAGGCAGTGACACAGGAGGAGGTGAAGACCCTGCCCCTAAGAGCTTACAATCTAGGCCATTCATTTGAACAATCTTCCCATAAGGTTAAATGTGCATTTACAAAATTTGAAGCATGAAATCTACACGTGAAAGCCGCCCTCGTGTAGACTCAAACTACTATTGGGTATCGAAAGCCCCAACAAATTAAGAGCTGTCACTTAAGTGGTTAATTGGTTCCTTGAAACATGGCCGATAAACCTTCCCATTAACGTTTTCGTACATTAATCGTACGGGACTTTAGGCGTCTATAAAGATGTTATCGTAGCCATCAATAAAGGGGAACTCTTTCCACTGGCCATTAGTTTATGAGGCTTTTTAAAATATTGACCCCTACAATAAGGGATGATCCCCAAGACAGAAGAACTATTTCAAGGATTATTCGTGGGTGGAAAATTTGGCAAATGCAGCTCTATAGCATTGCTCCGTTGCCCTTCTAAGGGTTGCAATGTAGGGAGGGGAAGGGATGGTGTCTCAGGACAGACCTTATCTTTGGATGCACATTGCAAGTAGATAAAAAAACATTTATGTAAATGGAAATGTTGCAAGTTATCATTTCAGATCCTTGGTTTTCCTGTGCTTCAACCTGCAAAGTTAGCTTGTTATTGGTTTTAAAATGTGGCATGAGAGTAACATGTTATTTTTTATAACATTTGTCATTTTTTACAGAAAAAAAATCCCCATGGAAGGAATTCAGCCACTTTTTACAGTATCTGACTAAATTACACAGAGGCAGGGAATACATATTGTGTGCCTGAGAGAATGTCCCCTTAGGACGCAACACAGGAAGCCTCTTTACTGGAAAAACCCTGAGCTCGTTCTTCAGAACAAGGAGTGAAAGCAAAATGTGTACGTGCATTTCTTTGGCTTTGGTGAT
>NC_092869.1:40970805-40974369 GCF_032062135.1 Pyxicephalus adspersus
TGTATTTGCCCTCTCTGCAGCCAGACTTTACACCAGACTTTCTCAACCAGTAACTAAGAGAAAACCTTGTAATAATTGTCGGGTCTTGAGGCACCCCTTCTAAAACCAAATAATTAGTGCTCTTACATTGGTGGGCATAGAATGTCCTTCCCCCCCACAATAATACTCAGAATGCCACCCTCAAAGTCATCTAAATTTGGGTTTATATGGCTGGCTCTGCAAGGAAGGTTGGTCACAGAAAGGGGCTTCATTAGATGTAAAGTCTACCAGCTACAACCCAAGGAACCCCAAGCAAACTCTGAAGGAAACCAAATTGGGAATGACTGTTGTAGTAGGAGCCAACAAAACTTTCTTCTAGCAGGACAAGTACCCATCCGCCCTCCATAGAGACCCCGTCTCCTACTTCCATCCATTCCAGTACTGTAGCCTCCAGGAGTTTCTTCTGCATTTAACACTTGCAGGAGTATTGAAATCCTGTGTCCCCCCACTGCACCCCAAAGTTTCTTCCTTTGTCCTCTACAAGACTGCATAAACTGTATTGTGAGAGCTACATGTACCTTCCCAATATTACCATACCAGAGTGGAAAAACTTTAAAAAATCTGCAGGTTTAGTAACCTTTAAACCTTTCAGGGTTGTTGTATAATTTTTTCATACCAAGTAAGGCTAAGGTAAACTAGAACACCAACAATTCTTCATTAGGTGTGACATTCAAAATGTCAGAATGCCTTATAAAAATGTCAAATTTCTCCCGATAAGTAGTGACATTGGAAGCGGTTGCTGTACATATTGTTTTCCATGTCAGTCAAACCCCTGGGCCTTAATGAACCAGGATGTTCAAGCTGTTTGTTGACACAATGCCCCAGACATGGAGGGTGAAAGTAAACAGTTAATGAGAAGATTCATTCATGTATTCATTCTAGCTGTAGTTATAATATAGGTAATTATATTTAACATGCATTACCTTCCAAATTTTTAATAAGAGATGGAATTCTGCTTTAGAACACCACCCCTGGCTTCCCTACCCAAGGAGATTGATACGATAAAAACTTGCAGGGGAAAACAGCATATTGAATTTAATGTCTGTCCTCAAAGCTGCAAAGCTCTCTTTCCTATTGTTCCCCCACTTCACTAGTAATCCACAGATATGAAATTCAAGTAATTAGGGATATGGGGAATCATGTAACTTCTACTCATCAAGTGTGATAGTGTTAGGTTGCCAACTGGCCGATCGGCCACTCAGCTCTGTAAAAAAGGGGTAGGAAGCGAGTCAATGTTGTGATGTGAATCTTTTTGCTTAGCTTTTGGATATTCATTCCCCCAGGTATGCTCATAGGCTGATACAAAGGGAACGCATCAGGAGTAAGATAACCAGAAAGCTTCTTTTTGCAACACTTAGAACACCCAAGTTTAAGAGATTCATTGGCATTTGCAGGAGATTTATGCAATCCAGTCCATGGCCAGAAGTAAACACAAAGCCAGGTGCCAGTTTAGCTTTTTTATGGGCCCACAGGTATCTGACAAGTAATGAAGCTTTAAAACAATATTTATTATAGCAAAGGATACCTTGATCACAGTTCTGTCGGCAGAGGGGAAAGTCTTTCATTTTTCATTCATCAAGTCAGAAACATAAAGAAACACACTCTACAAACCACAAACATGACAAATAACCTGGCACAGTCCAAAGTTATGTAACCAATCAAGTCAAACGTCCACAAATACACGAAATACATGAATCCACATGGTGAATCCAATTCCATTGGCCGGGCTACACTGCCCCCAACAGGTCACTATACCTACTGCCACCGTTCTGCAATATCCACTTATTCTACAACTGCAGCCCGACAAAACCGTCATAAGAAATACAAAAAAAGCAACATCTATTTATATAACAACCCATATAGATGTAATGGGCTGGTGTCCAAAAACTTGATTAAGTAGTGGCTTAAACAGCCTGGAGCTTGTATTCCACCATTCTGTTCCCCATTTGCTAAACTGCTCCAAATAAACATGGGAAAGTTCACCTATATATACAATGTTTAACAATAAAATCAAGAATGTGGTTGCAATATTTGGCTGCATGCCTAGTGCACAGTGTCTTTTCCATTCTGGTTTAGAACAAAGGTGTGGAAGCCTTGCAGATAGTGCTATCGTTCTAGATCTATAGGCATCAGCAAGAAAAGATGTTTATTATAATAGAAACACAGAAATAACCTTTTTATTAAGTGCAAATTAAACGTTATATACTTTTTCATTATTTGGATACAAACAAACCACAATCTGTTATCCAGGAAGTTGGTGTATGTGTGGTGTATGTCTGTGTACACACAAGAGCTGAATCATGCAGCTACATTAACTTAATTCCCTTAGTGATATACTTTGCAATTCTTTATGACGTTGATTTAGATCATTAAAAGAACATACTGTTCCGATCACAGCCTTGATCTTCAACAACAGCTTTACCATTTTCTCAATATGAAAACTCAAGTTCCTATCACGGCACCAATCGTCAACACTTCAACCATCAGAATATTATAAAAGCATACAGTTCCCATCACAGTACCAATTTTTAAAAATTCCCCAACCATCAGATCAATACAGTTCCAAATACACCACCAATCCCCAATAACACGTGGACCATCCGATCATGAGGAGGACATACAGTTCCCATCACAGTACCAATCTCCAACAATACCTCAGACATTTAGATCATGATAACTTTGGTTTTGTGATGAAAACAATCTTTAAACCTCGACCATCAGATCAATAGGAGAACATACAGTTCCCATTACAGTATCAATCTACAACACCACCTCAACCATCATAGTAATTCCCATCAGAGTACCAATATCCAACAACACTTTAACCATCAGATCAATATAGGAACATACAGTTCCCATTATAGCCCTAACTCCCAATGACCGTGCAACCATTTGGATCATTATGGTAACATACAGTTCCCATCAGAGATACAATTTTAAAAATACCCCAACCATGAGATCAATACAGTTCCAATCTCCAATAACACCTTAACCATCACATTAATTGGAGAACATACAGTTCCCATCACAATTCATATTAATGACAACACTTCAACCATCAGATCAATATGAGAACATACAGTTTCCATCACAGTACTAATATCTAAGAACAACTCAATCATTTAGATCATCATGGTACCATACCGGTCGATATTCAACACCACCTTAACCATTTTCGCAATATGTTAACTCAAGTTCCAATCACAGCACAAATCTCAAAGGACACTTTAACCATCAGATCATCATGAGGAGATCCAGTTCCCATCACAGTACCAATCTCCCATGGCACCTCAACCATCATGTCACTTAGAGAACATACAGTTCCCACCACGGCACCAATCTCCAATGACACAATGATTTAAATCCAATGGTGATGTACAGTTGCCATCAAAGTGATCTTTAAAAATACCCCAACAATCAGATCAACAGGGAAAATGTATAGTTCTTATCATAGTACCAATCTCCAACAATACCTCACCAGTTTAGAACATTATGGTAACAATGGTTCTGTAATGGAAATTGAAT
>NC_092869.1:40974768-41034098 GCF_032062135.1 Pyxicephalus adspersus
AACCATTTAAAACATCATAGTAACATACAGTTCCCATTAAATAACCGATCTTCAACAACACCCCAACCATCAGATCAACAGGAAAACATATAGTTCCTATCACAATTCAAGTTCTGACAACACCTTAACATCTTACCATGGTAACATTCAGTCCTCATCACAAAACTGATCTTTAAAACACCTCAACTATCAGATCAATATGAGAATAGCACCAATCTTCAATTACCCCTTAACCATTAGGTTCAAAAGAGAAAATACTCCTACAACACCTCAATCGTTGACATTCAGTTTACATCACAGGATCAATGTTTAGAAATTCCACAACTATCAGATTCAGTATTTTCCCCAGACTTTTTTTAAAAGCTTGGTGGGAACAAGCTGTAGGAGGGTGACAGTACCTGTATTGTGACCCAACCTTTCAGTAACCAGCCGCGTGGTGCACGCAAGTAGAAGGGGCTGGGAAGATCACCGATATCAGTAAGAGAACATACAGTTCCCATCACAGCACCAATCTCTAAGAACACCTCCATCATTTATATTATTATGGTACCAAAGAGATCACAGAAAAGATCGTCACCAATACCCCAACTATCAGATCAATATGAGAACATATATTTCCTATCACAGCATTATTCTTCAAGAACACATCAATCATTTTGACCTTCAAGGTAACAAAACAATTCCCATTACAGCAAAAACCATGAAGCAATGAAACTGAAACATCAGATCACCACAAGAACAGTTCTCACCACAACAGCGACCACCAACAACACCTCAATCTCATCATTATTGTAACATACTGTTCCAATCACAGCACCAACAACACCTTAATCATCATACAGTTGCCAATCTCCAATGACACCTCAACCATTGCAACCACAACCCATAGCCACCAATGCAACAGATGTCATTTTTATCATGGGCTAGATTCCGTTTAGACCAGTTTTCCCTGTTTTCTATATTCACTGAGGCACATGAGCTATGCATCATATCTGATTGGCTCCTAATGCTGCCCCCCTCACTGCTATATAGAGGAAATAAAAGAACCTGAATCCAAGTCAGATTCAGGCATCTGAACTAGTAAATGCATTCAACCTGAATTCCAGGATATATATAAAAAACACAAAAAATAATTGCACCTTCATGATAATAAACACAACATTAAAAGGGTTAAACGCTATCAGTAATACGACCTGTAAATGTTTCCCAATTGCAGCAGAGAAATCTCACGTCTCCTGCCCTGCCTTCATCTTTAACATTTTGTTAACTGAATACTGAACTGAATACCTTTATTCTCTACATGCAAATAAATAAAGCTTGGCTTTAAACAAAAAAACAAACACATTTCCACAAAAATATACAAAAAAAATGGGATTAGTATACTGTAGGTTTGAATTGAGAGCTGCTTCTAAATATCAGTGGCTTGTTTTGTACAGGAGCTGCATAGCTTTGGAACATACTGTCCCTTTAAGGAAAATCCCCTAATACTTTCACAAGTACATAGTTATTGCAACACAACTCTCCCAAGCCTACTCACATACACGGTAAATATTTGCTGCAAAGCCAGAGTATATTTGTCACTTCTAAGCTTTGAAGGTCCCTGATTTGAAAAGAAAATGCAATTAAGATATTGCACATTGCACTCAAGTGCAAAATATTCTTGTATGAAATACTTTATAATAGCATGAAGCAAAGCATTGCAGGGGTCCTACATTGTATGTGATAGAGGTGATGACTTGCCTATATGCCGGTACCAAATGAGTGCACCAAATGCTGGGAGAGCAGGTAAGTATTGATACTTACTTTGTAGACCAAGGGAACAATATAAGGCCTATTTCAGACAAAAAATGTGCAGTCACTCCCAAGCATTCCTATACCACCCCAATTATCTTCTGCTACTACCTAGGGCAGGATTTACACTTTTTTCTCCCCTAGGTCAGATAGCTCGTGCTGCTCCTTCTTTCTGCCCAACTCTGTACACCTCTAATAACACCCCCGGTAATGTCAATTTGACAACTTGCAGCTCCTACTCTTGCTACCTGAATCGTGGTAAGAGTCACGTGGGGTTGCTCGGAGATAATATCCCCTGCAGCCCATACTAAATCTTTTCAGATTATTTGGGGAGCCTAGGCTCCTGCTCATGTACAAGGAGGAGGATAAGGGAACAGTATGCCAGGCACAAGGTCCCCAGACAGGGCAGAGACGACAGCTAGAAATCATGAAGGCATTGGTATGGGCTCGAATCCTGCCCCTAGTGGCCTGGGTAGACTTCTGGGAAATCTAGCCTTGCTACTACTCCAATTACTATGCTGTTTCTTTAGTGTCAACTGTAGGGTTTCACAATTGTTTTATGGTGCAGTTGAGTATGGCTGAGGTGCAGAAAAAAAACAACTGTGTGTCCAAAGGCAACTTTTTGCTCCCAGGAACTGTGCTGCATACTGCCGCAATCACGCACAAAAGGTTTACCAACCACTATGGTCACAACTCCAATATGACCCTAACTCTTGCAGTGTGTGCCGATACTGACCAGCAGATTTTTACAGCTGCAGTTGACATTTTTTGAGTGGAGTTGGGTTGCATATCTGGTGTACAGGTGGCCTGCTTAGAACCGATGAGCAAAAAAAAAAGAAAAGGAGAGTACAAGACAGGCTGACTATGTTACTGCTAAATTAATATGTAGTGTTTTAGCAAGTTGTAGCATTAGGTTTTCTTTTTTGTACTGGTAGGAAGAGAAGATAGGAAATTTTCAAACTCATTCATACAAAAATAACTTGTTAAGGGAACAATGAGACATAATGCCAATCATACTGAAATAAAGATTATGGGTTTATACCCTTTAATTGTAAAATAGAAAAACACAGCTGGTATTTGTCTTTTCCGCTCATGTTTTTTTAGGCAGAATAAAATCACTGGGAGGATTTGAATTTTAGATTCATGTTCATTCATAATTGAAAAGCAGCAATTCTGATTTTTAATTGACTGCACTATGTAACAGATGAAATTCATGTATTGTGTTGTTTTAACCATAAAATTTGATTACGTTGGTAAAACCCTGCTTCACCCTGGATGCTGCAAGTATTCCACATTTCTGGGTGTAAAGAACACCTGGCATAGGTGGTGGTTCCTTCCAGCTGCTCTTACATTCCTACAGGATCTTTAAGTAAGTGGAAGAGACCATGGTGTGCCTGTGGGGATATCAGGTATTTAATTCACCCAAATGGTCCAATAAATGCGCGTGCCAAGGAGAAGTTTAGCAGCGGCATCTCCAAAAACAGCTTGCTGATAAAATGAGAACACCAAGTTCTTTTTAAAGGAGTTTTGCCTGGACTACAAGAAGCCATTTCAAAAGCTCATCAATTAGCCACTGCCAACTGTTGGAACCAACAACAATTGGTAATATTATACAACCAGAATAGCCAAAGAAAGCCAAAAAGGGATAACTTGTACCATTATTCTTTCTACCAATGGGTCTCATTTATTAAAGCTCTTCAAGGCTGGAGAGGAAACACTTTCATTAGTGAAGCTAGGTGATACAGCATACCTGGAATGGATCTGGTCCACGATTCAAAACATTTGCTAGCAAATAGAAAATGACTTCCATTCCCAGCTTCACTGATGAAAATGTATCCTCTCCAGCCTTGGGAGCTTTAATAAATCAGACCAATTATGTTCAATTTAATAAGAAGACCTCAAAAAGAAGGTTTTGGCATACACCATAGTGCAATGCTTTAAGACTTTTTTTGAAGTAGGGTGTCAAAATCAAGAACCTCCTTACTTTTTTACGCAAATAGTGACATTTAGAAAGGAACAGAACAAGCTCTAAACCAGTGTTTCTCAACCAGGGTTCCTCCAAAGATTGCTAGGGGTCCTTGTGCAATGAGCAGTTTGATCCTCTCAGGTCAGTTTAGGTGACACCAATGATCTTTTTTGGCTATCTGTAACGGTGACATTCTACCCAATGGCCAGCAATGTAAGAGGAATTCTTCCCACTGACCAGCACACTAATATACCGTGAGCTGTGGATATAGGAATTATAGGAGGGGTTCCCTGGAAACCTGAAAGTTATTTCGATGGTTCCCCATGTTTAAAAAGGTCAAGAAAACTGATCTAGAGGATAAAAAGTTGTTCCTTGCCTAAAGGACCACCAAGTTGCAGTCACATGACTGTCCCAAACTTTTCCTTCACTGTTCTCTGGATTGAAATGCAGCTGCCACTCAGTCTATTGAATGATCTACATTAAGTTCATGTAAGGAGAGTCAGAGTGCTAGCCCAGCTAGGTATTACATTTACAACTGGAGTCTTTAAACCTGGCAGGACAAATCTACTCCTCCTACCTATTGTTTACCTGGTGCATGCTCCAGGGCTGTCATCCTGGCATTAGCTACACTTACATCCTGGCATTAGCTACACTTACCTAGGAAATCACAAGCATGCAGCCAATAAAGACTGAAGAGTTCAAACTTTTCCTTACTTTTTGGAGGATTAGTCATTCTGTAAACCCTGTAAACCAAATCAGCAATGTCAGCTGCTATATTTATGTTTTTTTAGGTTTCCTTTAAGCTTGCTATGCAATTTTTGTTTCACTACTATACAATGTCACACATTGTTCTCCTACCAGAAATCTCATTGCTACGCTTTAAAATTATTATTATTGATAATAATAAACAGGATTTATGTAGCACCATTATATTACTATTATTATTATTATTATTAATAAACAGGGTTTATATAGCGCCAACATATTACGCAGCGCTGTACATTAAATAGGGGCTGTAAATGATAGACTAATACAGACAGTGATACAGGAGGGGAGGACCCTGCCCCAAAGAGCTTACAGTCTAGGAGGACAATCTACGACTATAGGAATGGCTTCAATCTAGGACAATCTAAGACTAAAGGAATGGTTTCAAACGATGCTGCCTGTATAACGGGCTCCACATATCTCCTACCTCTTTTCTTTCACATTGAAATAAGACAAAAAGTATCAGCACCAGGTGGAATTTTAAGAACGCAAAAGAAAAAGATATAAAATACCTTTGGAATGTTATTCAGTCTAGAATTGTTTTTAGGAGTCCATCACAAAAGTTAGCATGGCTGACAATGTCATTATACTAGTGCAGGGATCTAAAGCATGCGTGCAGGGAGGGGAGGAAGCCATACAATGTCATTGCAAAATCATCATGTGGCATGTGCTCAAGCTTGGACTGCCATACCAGGGGATCCTTCATGGGGCCCCTGTTCTCTTAAATACAGAACCCCCCTAATAGACTGTAATTAAAAGCACAATGGATGTCAATAGTTCACCCCTCTATGCCTATAGCCCACTTACATTCATAATTTTTTTTTGAAAAGCCTACCTGATATCACTAAACGTCAGCTGTAGCCCCATCTCCCAAATCCAGAGTAGGCCTGACAGGGCATGCAGGTGTAAGCAAGTGAAAAAATTCACTGGCATTCCCTCTTTGTTCTCCAAGGGGAAAAGCCAACTGCATCAGTTATGAATGTAAGATTTCTGATGATGCCGAAAATGGGTAAATAAATAAATAATGGGTAATAAAGGTGCAGGATTGGGGGCTAGACTGAGAAATAAAGGTGCAGGAACCGAGGCAAATCTGAGAAATAAAGGTGCAGGAACCGAGGCTAATCTGAGAAAGGTGCAGGAACCGGGGGGTAATCTGAGAAATAAAGATGCAGCACCTGGGGCTAATCTGAAAAATAAAGGTGCAGGAACCAGGGATAATCTGAGAAATAAAGGCGCAGGAACCGAGGCTAATCTGTAGTGTATAAGTTTGGCTGATCTGAGGTCTGTAGGTGCAGAAATTGAGGCCCATCTCAAGTCTGAAGGTGTAAACTTTGGATCTGATTTGAGGTCCCAAAATGCAAAAATTGAGCCCCATATTGATGTGTAAAGATCCAGAAATAGGGACAGATCTAAGCTCTGAAAGTGCAAAAATTGGGGTTGGTCTGAAGTGTAAAGCTGAAGCAAATTAGACCCAATCTGAAGATTTAGAAGTTTGAGCTTAGCGGATGTCTAAAGGTGAAAATTTGGGCTGATTTGAGGTCTAAAAATGTACCGTACAGGACCGATTAAAGGTCTGGGGCTGATACAGGAGCTCCAGGCAAAAGAATTGGGGTTGATCCAAAGTTTGACGCACGTGTATTGTCCAATACTTGACAGATAATGTTTTCGATTCCCACAGTTGTGATTCAGACTCCTAACTGTTGGCAAACCAAATTTCCAAGAATCCAGGACCATAGGATGGTCAATGCCAAGGCACAAATCCCCCAGTACTACCAAACATCTGGCAGCATTTCTGATTTACACTTTTAGTTCAAAGTGCAACCTAGATTGCTATCGCTACACCTTTTATTTTATTCAGCAAATGCATTTATTTACATTGTTATCACATTTTCTAAACAGAAAATCTCAACAGAATATTGACAAGCCATAGAAATGTCAACATCACTCAGAAGCTATATTCTTACAAAGCAATACTTACACTGAAAATACTGGTTATGATACAGCTTCAGGGAACAAGTATCAGACGCCAGAGATGGAGAGAAGTAGACATTTCATAACTACCATACTGTTAATAAACGCACTTCATGGTGGATGTTTGTATCCGTTATAGGGAGAATCATCCCAAGTCGTATTGACAGATTTAGTTCATGAGCCACAAAGGTTCCAAAATTTAAAATGAAATCAGCACACGTGTAACAGAGGAATGAAAAACTCAGAAACAGTCAGAGGAAAGAACCCAACATCCTGGAGACAACTTCACGGTGAGTCACCACAGGCAACCTCCTGAAGCAGCCGAAGGATGTCACCAGCTTTGTATTACGGGTTTCACAACACATGTGCTCACAATCTGGTAACAGCCAAAAGAATGACATAGCTTGACGTCTGTGCTAGGGCTGTACAGTCAGCGAGGAAGTATGAGCTGAAGCTTGGCACATTCCACAGCTGACTTTATATCATCTCATTGCTTGCCCAGCGGAGTCATCAAGTCTCCACCTGAACCTCTTCAGAAACATAAAAGGGCAATATCCTTTATAGTACCAGTGTGCATGATATCACTACTTACCAATTCCCCTACTTAATGGTTTATATTCTTCCTGCATGTTGGTCGGTAGAAGAATCATATTGCTTCTATATAAGACAATCAGAGAAAAAAAAAATTCCAGTGTTCTCTCCGGCCCCTTTTAGCTGGGCGCACCACCCGGCACATTTCAGTAACCACCCGGCAGTTTTTGGGTTGTTAAGAAAGACCTGGGTCACAAAACAGAGGCTGCAACCCACCTACAATTTCTTATCACCCGATTCTAGGTTCAACACTACATTCCATATCATGATGCTTCAGAAAAAAGAGAACAGTATCCGTCAATTATCAGAATTGAAGCTTCTATTCTTTTAAAATCGATCAAACAAATCTGTTTCATGAACAAGATCTAGAATGGCGTTCTGTAAATTATAACAGCCCCCCACATATCCCTGTACAGTATCAAATACTTAAAAACTCTTTTGTAGATGATCTATTAACTTATGAACTCATTGCAAATTCAAAAAGGCGCGCTTATCCTTATGCCTGGTACATTAACAATATGATGATGGATATTGGTTTCAGACCACGCACGTTCAGATCCATCATATGAGGCACAGAACGTGGCCGTATCACAAGTCCTGGACACAATAAGTATTATTGCCATAGTTATAATGTACAAATGATTCTCAGGATCAATAATTAGCGTGACCAATATCCCAATTTTCACAGCAGGACCCTGATATTGCTCATCTATTAAAGCGGCGGCGTTGATTTTTTCTATTGATTTTTTTTTTAGAAATGGAAACGGTTAGTTTAGCTGCCAATACAGTGCTGTATATGGCCACCATTCAGTCACACAGACTTTATATACTTTCATATTAGGTAGATAAGCCACATACCACAACAAGCTAATACAATCACATAAAAACAATCACACAACAAAACAAACAGATCATGTTTTCTTTTTTACATTCGGGGTAGGAAAACGTAAAAGTAATTTTATGTAGTACAGTATGATCATTTCAGATTTCTTATACCAAAAATAGGTTCTGCTCACCCCCAGATCAGTATAGAGATCCAAAGGCACACAATGGTCACCCATGCTAAGATAAAAATGTAGACAAGCATCAGTATCTTACAAAAAGTCATACAACCAAACCGTCCTTAAGTACCGATGCCGACAGGTAAAAGGAACTTTTAGTGCCATTAACTGCGGCAAAACCTTCCCATAAACTCATTGTCTATTCTTAGTACCAACAAAGCAGAATTTATATACTTTCTCTTCAAAACTAAAATTAGACATCTCCAGGACCATGTAATAAAGTTTAGAAGATGAATATAAACTGGATCCAACATGACAGAAACAGGAGGAACAAGCAATCAAAAAAAAAAATCAAAATCAGAGGGCCCAAGCCTTTACTACTTCCCACCATTCCATATCTCCCCTCCTATTGTGTGCTACTTCCCCCACCACTTAGATTGTAAGCTCTTCGGGGCAGGGTCCTCTTTCCCTGTCACTGTCTGTCATTTGCAACCCCTGTTTAATGTACAGCGCTGCTTAATATGTTGGCGCTATAAATCATGTTTATTAATAATAACAATTTAAGTGCTTCTTGTGTTTAGGCAGCCAATGAGTGACCGACAGGTAAAAACAGAAAGTACATTTAGCATTTTTTCTGATATAGTTTGTTATTTTTTTTATGTGTATTTATATAGCCCCAAGATATTACACAGTCTGTAGTCACGCCACCCACTCCTTCCATAATCTGATCACATTCACATAGTCGGAGTCAATATGTAGGGAGAAGTCAATAACCCACCAGTATGTTTTTGGAATGTAGGAAACCAATCTGCCCAGAGGAATTTTTCCGCAAACATATGGAGAACATTGAAACTCCATGCAGATTATATCCCGGCCCAATCAGAGACCCGAGTGCATGGTGAGAGCGTGAGAGTCGCCATCCATTGCTATCCGCAGTAATGCGTTACAGTATATGGTGCTGCGCCGCAAGGCGTGGGTATTGTCTAACGCGGAGTGTTGATTGCGCCCTCAGTGATTGCTTCCAGAGACGGTCGGAATGAATGAATGTTGTACAGACAACGCTAGTCTATTCTATCCAAATAACAGGGCGAAAGGAAGATGCCCATCTGCCTATAGTAAACAATAGCAGTCGTTGCCAGTCAGTCTTTGTCTAGTAGAGCAATCTCACTAATGTCGTGAGATTGCTGTACTTATATTAGTTTTTTTTTTACCCAAGACATAACATAAATGACCAGAAAATCTAGCGCCTGTACAAAACTTTGCTGCATTCGGGTGCAATTTATAAAGGAATGGAATAACGCACTGCTAACGCATTTAATGCATGGGCATTACTGCCCAAAACGGATCAGAGAAATGCAAAAAGCCCCTCAATGCTTTGACCTGATCACCTTTACCTGTGCATTAGGTAAAAAGCAACCCGTCCCAATCTACGCAATCCAATAGGAAATCACGAGATCCGTGCTTACAGTAGCAACCAAATGGAGCAGTCTGTGATCATGTGACACTGTTTGCTACTCGTGTAGTTTACTCCATAGAGAGCCATCAGTTCTGTTTATTGATCACCTACAACACCAAGCGTGCTGGCAAGCGGAATTTATCTCTAAACCTTCCGTTCTGCTGTAGTCCAATGCGGCGTCCACCATCAAATATAACAATCAGCTGTGTAGGTTTGCCCGTTTTTAGCCCACAGCGACAAACTGACCACAATGAATCCATCTGTAGTGTCATGCATTCAATATATTAAGGCCGTTCTCTACCATCAATGATCAAAATGCCGCGCATGCTGCGATTTTACAATCTGAATTCAAAGTAAAACAAAGTAAAACAAACTAAAAAAAGATACGCAGCATTTTTTACTATTGCTGGACCCTTTGGAGATTTTTAGTCAACGTCCCCCGGCCAGAACCAAGCCGTGACCCAACAACAGAGACCAGCCACAGACAAAAGTCACCGCAACCCACACATATGACACATATGACACCCATGATACACATCATACACAACACAACAATGGCTGCCTGCAAGTTTTTGTTCTGCAAAAGGGGTTCAAAAAGAGACCCCCCAGCCCCCCAGTATTAGTTCTTCCCACATATAGACCCCCCAGGACAGAGAAAAGTCAGGGAACAAGCATGGTGGGGTGTAAGGGAGGGCAGGAGAAGGGGGGACAGGCACCAAAGCAGCAGCACCCCCTTCTCCCCACACTGACAGGATGGCATGTTGCATGCTACTTACACAGAGCTCAATGCAGCAGCCACTTCTGTCGGTTTGCTGGGCGAATGTAGACTGATTCACTTAACCCTCCATCCATTGCACGCCGTGCCCGCCCCTTCAGCTGGAAAGTCCCTTTCTACTTCCTCTGCTATGGAAATCCCCTGAAAATGCTGCCAACTAGTGGCCAGCCCCGGAACTGACGGTCACAGCTGTTTGATACATTGTAACATTTCAGGCTGCAGCAAGACAGAGAGATCCTGAGATCAACTAGATACATTGTATAGCATTGCACAGAAGAATTTAAAATGCATATATAATGAAATATATTTCGAGGGTTTCTTGCTCATTATAGATGGCTGGCAGGTTAAGAAACTCAGAATTCATCTTGTCTCTACAGCACTGTTAAAATCTCCCTGGAATCTTTTTGTTAACAACATGGCTATGTGACCCTCATAGGGGTTGCCTTTGATTCCCCACTCTTCTTTTGAATATCTCCAGGTCCTGGCACCTGCGCAGCATTTCCAAAGTCCACCCCTACCTCTCCTGAGACCACCAAACTCCTTGTACACGCTCTTACCATTATTATTATTAATAAACAGGATTTATATAGCGCCAACATATTACGCAGCACTGTACAATAAATAGGGGTTGCAAATGACAGACAAATACGTGACACAGGATGAGAGGACCCTGCCCCGAAGAGCTTACAATCATCTCTCCTGTACCCCATACACAGCCTTCCCACCTACCTACCCCATACACAGCCTTCCCACATACCTTCCTACCCCATACACAGCCGTCCCACATACCTTCCTACCCCATACACAGCCTTCCCACATACCTACTCCATACACAGCCTTCCCACATACCTACCCCATACACAGCCTTCCCACATACCTACCCCATACACAGCCGTCCTGCATACCTACCCCATATACAGCCGTCCCACATACCTTCCTACCCCATACACAGACCTCCCACCTACCAACCCCATACACAGACCTCCCACCTACCAACCCCATACACAGACCTCCCACCTACCTTCCCCATACACAGCCTTCCCACCTACCTACCCCATACACAGCCTTCCCACTGCTCCTTTTCCGCTGCCTTTCTTTGCAACTCTCCACATTGGCTTCCAGTTCACCTTAGAATCAAATTCAAGCTCCTGTGCTTTGCCTTCAAATCCCTCCACAGTTCTTGTCCCACTTACCTTTCTAACCCGATAGAAAAATACTCCCCCAGCTGCTCTCTTCACTCCTCCAATGACCTACTAATGACTTCCTCACTTATAACCTGATCAGACTTTTCTAGAGCTAGACCAACTCTCTGGAATGGTCTATCAGTCTCGTTTGAAACAGCACTCAAAACCCAACGCTTCAACCTTACCTACCTGTCTTGTTCTGTCTCTTAAAACCCTCACTACTTCCCACCATTTCATAAATTTTCCCCACCTCTTAGATTGTAAGCTCTTCTGGGCAGGGACCTCTCCTCCTCCTGTGTCACTGTCTCTATCTGTCTGTCATTTGCCATAATGACAGCACTGTGTAAATGTTGGTGCTTTAGAAATAGTTTATTAATAATAATTTCAAATTTGGATTTTTAACTAGGAAAAGTCAATCTCCAGGTAAAGCCCCATCGTTCAATGCACATCATAGTCCGCACCCTGATTGGATATTCAGAATACAAAATAAAACCAGCCATTGGCCCTGATTTATTAAAGCTCTCTTAAGCTACGTACACACTTCCAATTTTTATCGTTGGTAAACGAACGACGAACGATCCTGCACGATATCTGCGAACGATCGTATGGCACCGATCCTGTACATACAGATAACAACACGATCGTTCAAAGATATTGTACACACGATGGATGCGATCGTTTGAACATTACAGGAAGTGAAGTGCACCACAGGAAGTGAGCGAACGTTCGTTCACCGCGCATGCTCAGACCATGGACGATCACTGAACAACCGTACACACGATAGATGGTCAACGATCGTCGTCCAATCCGATCCGCCGGTCCGGTCGTTCATTTCCAAAGACTATCCTCGTTCGTCGGCGTCGTTGGTTACTTTTTTTACGAACGATTTTTCGCCAATCGGTCGTTCGTCGTTCATTTCCAACGATAAAAATTGGAAGTGTGTACGCAGCTTAAGGCTCGAGGGAAAATGCTTTCATCAGTGAAGCTGGGTAATCCAGCAATCCTGGAATAGATTTGCTAAAAGCCATTAGCTATTTGTTAGCAAATGTTTTCAATCCTGGACCAGGCTCTGCATGCTGCACCCTATGGCTGTTTAAGCCATTTCTAGCAAAAGCCTCCTGAACAGAACTCAAATCTGATCCGACAACAGGACCAGCCAGAGACAAGTGCCAACAAAACCCAAACACAAAGCACCGCCCTAGCATAGCTCCTACTCCATGCATTACACAGTCTGCACCTCTTCTAGGGGTGTCTGTTCTGGCCCAACTCCTTTTCTCTCCCACCCCCCTATTGTATAGTATACAATAAGAATACCATATTGAAGTGAACATTGAAATGTCCTCTACTAAATGTGTAGAAGTGACCCCTTATATTGGGGGAAAATCACAACTGACATTGGTGGTCAGTACAGGTGTGAGATCGAGACCCCTATAAGGAGGAACTCTGGTTAAAATATGAATGTGAGTTGGAAAGCATCAAAGCAGAAAGGTCTGAATGGGTCCTAGAGCTGGGTGTGAATGTAAGTTAGGACAAGTGTGAATTGGGCCTATTACTGAATCTGAATGTAACCTAAAGCTAGGTATGAATGTGACCTGGTTGGGAATGTTCCAAAGGCTGGATAGGAATAGGGTCTAAGTGTGAATGGGCACTAAAGCTGGTTGTTAATGGAACTTATGGATGGGTGTGAATGCAGCTAATGTTGGGATAAATGGGCCCTAAGTCCAGGCTTACACTGTTTCACTAAATCGCAGGTTTTGTGTTGGTGCATTGCAGTACTATTCATTCTTTATGGCTCCTAAGGGCACCGTGCCAATGCACCTGTATTGCAGCGCACCATAAAACCTGGTACCACCATGTATTGTGCACACTTGTGCCTTTTACAGTGCTATTTTGGTGCATTAGGCAGCCCTTTAAATAGTAAAGACAGAAAATACCTGCCCAACTTCCAGATATACACTCAGTCCTGTTGAGAGCTGACAACACGCAGCTTTTTTGTGCATTAAGAGACATTTCAACGCAGACCCAACCACTCTCATTTAAGTGAATAGGAGAAGCTGCGAACCATTTTTTTGCAGGCATCTGCAACAAATTACCACGTGGCTCTAGAAAGAGTCATGTTGCTTTTGGACACGCTTTTGCATTTAGATGAACCGCAGGCACAACTTTGTGCAACCCATGTGTTACCTGCAGTGCAGTTTGCCACTCTTGGGTGCACAGCAGCAGTTTGCAAGGTGCCAGTGGCCAACCAAGCTAAATGAAAGGGGTGTAAATATGTGTTGTGCTTTCTTTTTAAATAAAGGAGTTTTCCTTTTGTCGGGTTTGTGTGTTACTCTACATTTTTATCTCTTTTTCCCTGGGTGAAGGGGCGGATATATGGGGGATATATGGGGATCCCTTTCAAGCCCCTCCGACAAACGTTAATACTCATTTTAGGGGACAGGATATAGAATAGAAGCTCTGCCCCTCAACTAACCTCCTAATTTTGAGGTCAGGAAGTATGAACAAGAAGAAGGGAACAGAAAGAGGGGAGTCCAAACACTCCCATCTTGGGAGTCCAACACTCCCAAGAACTCCCATTTTGTTTCCATTCCTGGATAGGGGACTAATTCAAATATAAGGTGGTTCCCACACCAATTACAGCGGAACCAAAGCTCAAAAAAATGAGCAGACAAGTTCTTTATTTCAGAAGGGACATCACTTGTCAATAAACTTACCTGCCCGATTCATTTTAAATACACTCACCTGTCCTTGCCCCATTTTGGGCACCGCCATCTGTACCCAGTCCCCTCCCCTTGGTTCCAGATCTTTTTGATTGGCCAGGCTGGAATTATGTCATTCTTAAGGATTTTTTCTTATTTATTTCGACAGCCTGGCATGTTGGGTATGATGTATAAGTGCAGCTCAGTGTACATTACAAAAGAAGGTTGCAATTATGCAGGTAGGGTACATCACCTGTCCCTTCTGTAATCAAGAGACCTGTTTGCAATGAAAGGGTACAGAGGAAAAAATATAACTGTATTTCTTAAGTAAAATGAGAAACAGAAAAAAAATTACCCTGGAGCCTCGTTATTGACCGAATGCAAATATTTACACAGATAGGCCAGTGTCACCTAAGCACGTCGCAGGAAAAAAATATCCGGAGCGGTGACACATATCTGCCACCCGCAGCATTTTAGGAACCCGATATACCGTATTGTAGGAGCCAGACTTTCTTTGAGGATCATCCCCATGCTGGTGCAAGGGAAGGGGGGAGCACAACCAGGGTGGCGCCAATTCTGGGTTTCCCAGCCGCCTCTCATCCTCGGAGTGCACTTATCCTGAGAAATAAATAAATAATCAGAGCCAGATTAAATGCTGTAATTAGAGATTGGCTTCCCTATCGGGCCGGCTCCTCGTTATTTAAAGAAATATCCTTCCACGCCATGCCAAATGTCTGCGTAAACACTCCGCGTGATTCCACTCGCTTTCTTCTATAAAAATGGGGCCGGTTTAAAGAGGACCTGTCACTTTGGAAGTATGTTTTTATAACAATTAATTGGATGCATTTTATGAATGTTTCTTTTAATTTTCACAAGCCAATCATTGTACAGAAACACAGCACAGACATTCCTAGGTACATAGGACATTACCTGTACTGCCTTGCTTTGGTATGACATTGTACAGCGCAACAGGATATGGTGGCGTTATATAAAAAATCATGAGAATAATAGGAAATATTATTATTTTCACTCTCCAAGCAACAAGTAAAAAGTAATAAATCCAATCTCCAGCATTTATAAATTGGCCCTTGCTTCAATACTCACCTACTACCCTCTGCGTCACTCCTCTGATGCTGATGACTTCCTGCAAGCCCTGGGCGTCAAGGACCCACCCCCTAGGGAAATGTCATGCCTTGGACTCAGAGAATGCTGCCTCTCTCTGCAGCACTGAGGACCTACCTACCAACGGATGTTGAAGATGATAAAGAGGACCTGTCATGTTATGGAATTGGATTACAGAGCTGTGGAAAGATCTGTGTATTAAAAAAATGTTGTGGGGGGGGGGGGGGAGGGAGCAAGGGGGTTGGATTAAAAAGACTTTAGGCAGAAATAGAAGATGCAAATGACCGTGTCTCTACTTATTAGGTACATAAATGTTACTTAGTATCAGACTCCTGCAGTCCTTGTACAGCAGACTTCAGAGTGGGGGAGAAAGAAGCAGCACAAGGAGCCAATGAGCTGTGCTGTTGTCCTCATATGTGAACATGCTAGAAAAGCTCATGACTTCTCTGCTTTTCCTTTCACTGTCCATTCACAGGCTGGGGGAGGGAAAGGACTCATAAGTGTAACATAACTGCAGCAGAGAAAAATCAAGTCTATGCCCTGTCAGATAAGGCTGTGTGGAATGGAATAGCTGCAAAAATCCCAGGACTAGATGGACAGTAGGTAAAATAACTGCCATACATAGTATTTAGCTTTAGCCTGAAGCGTAATATTTAACCATGTCAGGCTTTTTGTGGACTGTGTCCCCATTAACCCCTTCCTGTGTAGTTTCACAAGAAATGCAGAACAGGTCAAATCTTCTGAGAATTCTATTACAAGAGAGCCATCTAGTAGGATGTTGCTGCCCTGCATTCCACAGGGTTCCTCCTGGGAGGATGGTGATTTTATCATCACCTAGCCATCATGGGTGTACCTGTACAGATGTGAAATCATCCATGCCTAAGTAAATTTCCCATTTTGCACAAAAACATCCAAAAAAGATAAGTGAAAAAAATAATAAAATGATATGGCTAATGGTTGAGCAGTGGATCCTCGGGGGAGGAGCTTAAAATCCAGTTTTGTCTTGTAAACTCTACCTAAAACCACAATAAAAGTAATATATTGCAGCTTACCAGTCCTTGGATGTGTCAACTTCACACTCAGCACGGCCAAATGAGTCTAATCAGCGCATATTAGGCTGCAATATTTTAGGGCTTGCATTCCTTATTAGCCAGCAGCACAGAAGGACTCGCCTTTGATCACTCACACAATAAATATAATTAGAGCTGACGTTCCATTTCCAAGTGCAGATCACATGTGATACTGGCGGAAAAAATCAGGTTGGGTTGTCTGCCCTCAAGAAATAGAAATCATGTGACCACGTCAGACTCTGTAAAAAGCAAAATTATTTTTAAAGGGGGGGATCAGCGAGGGGGCAGGAAAGCCCCCTCTATTTATGTTAAGCCTGGGCAGTTTTAGTAGCAACTGACACTTTGTCGTAACAGTCGAGGTCACTAATGTCACCAGCAAAAAATAAAAGGAATTTCTATTTTTAGGGAAAAGACCGGAGATATATTTACAAAAATCACAAGGGCGACTATGGGGTCACAGATTTAAAGGAACACCCCAGTCCAGGACTGTCACCAAAAATGTATGGGCCCTATACTAGGTAAACTTTCTTGGGCCCCCCCATGACTAAAAGTTTCAGCATTGCAAAAGTCAAAGTCAAGGTCTTTTGATCAGGGCCCGGTATAGCAGTACCCCTTGTCCCATTCCTGATGCCGGCCCTGCTCCTTCTCCCTGATCTCTGGTCCTTCCAGGTAATCTGTATCCATATCCGCTAAACTGTCCTAAATTTTAAAGTGCCAAATCCAGGCAAAGGGTTCCAGGGTTTCAAAAGCGGCCCACTTTAGAGAATCATGTGATCTGAGGCTGTATCCCTTCCATGTTGCAAATAGAGCAAATTCAGAATAAATGTAAAACTGAACTCCAGGCAACCAACCAACAACCAACCAACAAATAAGAGCTGCAGTGTCCATGGGAGTTATTTTGTTTTGCTATTCTGTTAATTGCATTTTGATGACGTTTGTGGCACATGTGTCAAACACCCATTAGTAAGTGTCCCTCTTACCTCTGCTAATAGATTTGTATTTTTGCCCACCCAGTTCTTGGTTTTCATATCCCTGTCACACAGCTCAGTCCTATCTGGACAGGGAACTGATCTTCTCTGCTGCAGTTTTACTGTCACTGTGCTGCCTGCTCCTGTCAGCATGCACTCTGCTCTGAATCACACCGGATTGGCTGCTTTACCTTCCCTCTCTTTAAGCTCTGCTGGACACACACTGCAAAATGGTGATAGCTGGTCATATTCCCGCCCTTACACTGAATTCTTTTTTATAAAAAGAAGCACTGGGGGATCTGTAAGAGAGGGGGTTTAAGTGTCATTTTTAAAGAGCAGCATGTGCTACATTTCTGTGCAATGTGTTAGCCAGCCCCAAAAAATGTGTTGACAAAATGCATGGAAAAGCATGTGCATTTCAGGAAAAACTGTGCATGGCCACAGGGGGTACAGCCCTAAGGGTTTTGTTATTTTGCAGAATGGGGTTTTTATTTTTCTGTCTGGTTTAGTTGCAAATTTGTCTTAATGGGTTTTGCAGCAACATTTTGGCATTTCCTTGGAATGCAGCTTTAAAACCATAAACTGCTAATCATTCCCATATATGTACTGTATATAGTTACATAGCAGCAGTATATGACAAGTTCAGAGTCAGTGACACTGCAACAACAAGGCGTCCTGTTTGCTGCACGCGCAATATAGGGAACGTTTATGGTCACTGGAAGAACAAACGTCAAAAAAATAGAAAAAAAAGACAGCGACCTTTGTTTTATAATTGTCCCAGGACCTTAAAGAACCTTTCTGATGGGACTTCCCATGTGCAGATAAGCATGCGGAGGTGACACAGGACACAGGCAGGAGACTAGGACATGCATGGCTGCTGAAAATACAAGTTTACATCCAATCTGCTATGAACTGGATTGTATTGGTGGGAAGAAAAAAAAACAAATTTAAAGGAAACCTGTGCTGTGTCAAAGCAATAGACTGCCATTAATGTTGGCTCTACTAGCAGTGCATGCTCCCTGACTAATTGCATGCATTAAAGTCGATCAGGTAGGTGTTTATTGGACAGGTGATGTCTTTTCTGCAAAAACTGCTCTTACCTGCCTGATCGTCACCCATCCGTAAAATTGCGTTTTGTTACCAGGGATACCCAGCAATCTCAGCTTCTCCTGCGCAAGCTAGGAAATGAATGAACTCCTG
Source organism: Pyxicephalus adspersus (assembly GCF_032062135.1). NCBI lineage: Eukaryota > Metazoa > Chordata > Amphibia > Anura > Pyxicephalidae > Pyxicephalus > Pyxicephalus adspersus. The sequence continues at coordinate 40,993,328 of NC_092869.1, forward strand.
CATGCATGCGCAGGAGTTGCATCATCTTAGCACGGACAATCAAGATAGCCAAAGATTGGAATGCGGAGGAGAAGAAAGAAGAGGATGGCGGTGACCGGGAAGAAATGGGCTATCAATGGGTTTAATTCAGCTTAGGGGCCCAGTCGAACGTTTTGGGGTGCAGTAATGCATCTGTTAATAAGCATACCTGTTGTATGTGTGCTGCATTGCGGTACAATTGATTGTGAATGTCACTTAAGTGTACGGTGCAGTAGAGCCCAATGCACCTTAACGCAAATATTCACACTGTGGTGCGCTGTTGGAGTTTTTTTAATCTGTTATGGTATATTGGAAGTCCATTCTAATGGGTTGCTGCAATGCATGCCAAAATGCGTGCCATAGTGCACCCCAACGGTGTTTATTAGGATAAGTAGATCATTGGCTCCTCTTCCTCCCAGGTGAAAACATCGGCATATGACCACCTACAGCATTCACATGGGTAGGAAGAGGAAGCTCAGCCCCAAGCAATCTTAATACTGCATCCAGCTTTTACCTTCTAAGCTGCTGGTGGCGCCGCTTTTAATGCGAACACATGGAAATACCTGCCCATCCCCAGGAGCTACAAATCAGTTTGGTGCTCATTTAAATTATTAACCTGTCAGAGTTTTCCTAAATATAGTACAGCATATATAAAATTTCCCCTGTGCAGGGTGTGCTGAAGTTATTATCTTGTATTTATATAGCAGCGACATATAACATAGTGATGTACAAAGTCCATAATCATGTGATAGTGTCGCTCAGAGGAGCTCACAAGCTAATGACCCTGCCATAGTCATATGTCATTAACACAGTCTAAGGCCGATTTTGGATAGGGCCCAACTAACCTACCTGTATGTTTTTGGGATGTAGGAGGAGGCGGGAGTTCGGGTAAAACATACAATCTGCATGCAGGGAGTCCAGGCCAGGATTTAAATCTGGGACCCCATTGCAGCAAAGTGAATTCTTTCTATTTTAACTTTAAAGGCCATTGCAAAAAAATGGATCCCTTTACCAGAATCCGAAAGACAAAACAATTAAATACACAAGAGAAACACAAATACTGGCAGGGTGTGATCAGCCAGCGCTTTGATTTACAGAGCTCTGGCACACTGCATGAAAGGTGACGCTATTTCTTAATTACGAAGACATCCTCCCTTATCTACATTATGGAATAAACCAAGCAGCAGAGAACTCCTACAAGTTTCTTTCAATCTGTACAATATTTGAGTGCAGGGCTGGTATAATACTGGACCGAGGGTTCTATGACCCCACATGACCCTTTTGTGGTCACATACTGGTTCCAAAGGTTCAAACATTTATTTAATCCTCAAGAACAAAATACAGTAATCCAACACGTTTCACGAGATGGAAGGTCCTTCATCAGGGTCTAAACTGCTGATCTCAATGGAACGTCGAAGGGGGAAGCCATATTTGCTCATTACCTGAGCAGGTGCTGCTTTGCAACACAACACAAAGGTTGCACTTTACCGCTACATTTCACAATGCAAGTCTATGCAGTCGGCTGATCACACCATGTGACTGATAATCTCATGGATGCAGAAAGAGTAATTGCAATGAAAAATACAGCACCATCTAGTAGACAGTCTACAAAAACACAGCAAGCATGTATGTAACATGCAAAAGCCACAAACTTGTTAAAAATAATTCGTGTCCTAACAGCACAGATTCTTGTTTGCAGAAAGTAATTTTGGCTAACAGAGCCATCATTTGTACCCCCCAGAATTACAAGCACCAGGCTCTTGCATGGGATATACCAGGACTTTTTCTTCCCTAAGCAGCTAGTGGGCATCAGTTACACCAGTCTGCCATGAAATATGAAATTCACACAGATTATGCATCAGTTTAAAGACCAACACCAGGTTCACCACCATCCAAAGAGCGACCCCTACCTGTCACCAGGCATACTGCACCACCCAATTACATTCCAAAAAAACGTTTTATTATTTTTACCCAACAGAGAGCATTTCACATAGTACTTATTTAATCAGCGCTGACACTAATGACTTGGCTTGGCAAAAGTCATTTCAATCAACCAGTTACAATTAATTTATGTATAATGCTCTCATCCCCATATCATTTCAATAAAAAAAAATTTAAAAAAGAGAAAGAAGAAAAACATTATTTTTAATATTATTCACCTTTTTAATGGCTGCACCATTTCACAGGCATAGAAAAAGTCCATTTCAGAATCAGAGGATGTAAAAATTCACTTTAGGTTTTTTTTTTAATGATTATACATAAAATATTCAGATTTTTACATAGGGGTGCACAATTTACTACAAATAAAATTCAGAATAAGCTGTTTTTTTGCAGCCATAGGACACATCCTGTATTGGTAATGATGGAATGCGAGGAAGTCTGATCATCAACAGGCAATAAAAATAGAGAATGGAATATTGGCAGATCCCATGTGGTCACATTCCTGCCGGATGATCGTACAAAATCCTTTTATTTCTTATTATTTATATAAGTCACAGAATGGTTTCCTCTTTTTTTTATGGATGACACAGCATCCGGATTCTGCAACACCGCTCGCATACCATGCCAAAATATGACAAATCCTAGGATCATGCTACTGTTGGGAATGCCGGTTACATACCTGATACTTCACTTGTGGATAGGCTGCATGTGTGCTAATCTGGATACTTTTTCTCGGCTGAAATCCACATTATTATTATTAAAAAAATATATAGATATATTTTTGACACATATATACTAAAAATTCTAAATCCTTATAATATACATACATACACACACACACACTCATGCCAGGGGTGCAGTTACAGCACATTGTGTGCCAATCCAATCTAGCCAAAAAAGCTCACAAATACCCCCAAAAAAGTGCCCTCTTGTCTATGCCAACCAACAACCCCTCCAAGCCACACAGAGGTAGACCTGGCACACACTGTATTACCCCCCTTTCCCTACAGGATGTAATGCCAGAATGGCTCTCCGCATCCATCGGTGCCAACATGGGCACTGCCAACTGCAGCAAAAAAAAGCGAAAGAGCCAGACTCAGCAGTGCACACTACAGGCAAAACCAATGCAAGTAGGCAAAGATGGAATGTGAAGACCATGCAAAGCAGTTGATTTTCCTCTAGTGCCACCCACCTGCCATTCACAAACACACGCATCGAGAAGGTCAATGGATGTGTGTGCCCCACTGCACACCTACCTTTTCCTCACTTTGCTAAATTCAGTGCTGGCACTTAGCACCAGAGATCCTGGCTCCATTGTCAGGAAAAAAACAAATAAAAATAATTGCAAATTAAATATGAAGGCAGTGGTGATTGCAATCTTGCTGGCACAGTGTTCTGTGATCTGGCTGATCAGGTAGGTGTAAGAAGCAGCAGCCACATACTAGTTGCTCAGAAGGTACCATGGCATCTGCAGGCTGCATGGAGGAAGGAGCTGACCGCAGTGCTGAGGTCACAGCAGCCACATCTGCAGCAGATGCATGCCCTATAGCAGTCAGCATAGCACCCACACATAGCCCTGCTGGGCTGAGGAAGGGGGTGGAGTGCCATAGCTGAATAGGGGTATTGATTGCATAAATGAATTTTCTCAAAGGATGCTGAGCAGAATTCAGCCAGGGCTCCCCCTTTTTGGAGAACAATGGTGGAATCCAACATTGCAAAAAAAAAAAAAAAAAGGCAGGAGGCTGTAATTCTGCAAAGCATCCTCTCTATGTGCTGGGAAGGGTATTTCAGATATGTAGTGACAATGTACCACTAGCTGCTGCAGCAGGTCGGGTAAGGACAGCATGGATTGTTTAGAAACATTATTACTTTTATTAATATACATTTTTTGCTGCAAAATACTTTTTGTCACCATTTAGGATTGTCATTCATATATATATATATATATATATATATATATATATATATATATATTTATATATAATATAATATAATATAATATAAGAAGCCAACAACCAATAAAAAAAATGGAAGGTAGGGATTCAGCATACCAGCAAGCAACAGGTTTTTGTTTTTTTTTTCATATGGCAATGTTTGCAACTGCAGCCCTAAGAATGGAAATATGGGCCACATGAGTTTCAGCGATCTGCCATGGGCACAATAGCGGTCCCAGCCTCTCCTATTCAAGTGAATGGCGGATGATGCGGATATTTAGTGCACATGGCTGCGCCGATCATGGCATGGTTCCTAAAGGTGGTGTCGCTTTTTGGTCGTCGTTTAGAGATTCTAACCTTGTTATGCGTGATGCAGTTTTGCCTTCTACACCCCAGAGCTGCTATGTGTGTGGTTTTACACCACAAATGTGAAAGAGCCCTATGGGCGCTCATAATAATTAGCTATGGAACTCAAAGTTTCTGTGTTTGGGCACAGGGTGAGATGGGTGAATGATACAGAGTGGGTTAAAGTGAATGTACATTTAAAACATCACTAGTAACTTTTCTGGAGGGTTAGGTTAGCAGGTGGAGGGTGATCTTTGTTTTGTCTCTATTTCTTTGGGGGGATTTTTTTTTTAATGAAAAAAGCAAAAAAACAAAGGGTGAAGGGTATCCTAACAAATTGTGGGGACCCCCCGGCTGTCATCTGAACAGGTATCCTCAATTATCCTCAACTTTTGCTCCGCTGACAACTGTACAATAGTCCCCCTCCCATACTTATATAGTGGGGACACAGACAGCAATAACAAAACCAGATCAGGACTCAAATCCTTTTTTCTGTTCAACAGTTAGGAAGCAATAGTTTTGGGTATACATACACCTAAATGAGTGTTAATGATTTAATTAGGGGTTGGGTTAGTGTTGCAGTGAATAATTTGGTGGTTTAATTTCACATTTGTTGCTGGTTTCAGACACAGGGCTTGGATTGGGGAGAAGGGGGGCATTGCAGCGTAAAAGTGGGCTCAGTATTAGACGTTTTCCATGTTGTCTCCCTCCCTTACAGGAAACTCTTATAGTACAAAATATGCAAAGAAAACACCTCTGCCGCATCCCACGTTCCATGGATCACAAAGAATGAATATGCAGAAAGTGATTCATTAAACCCACACCTGCGTTTTAATATACTGCAAATGTATGATCTGCAAGATGAATTCAAGGTAATTTATAAAATGTTTAACAGTTAGAGAATACTAATTTTTGCATTAAGCTAGGTATATATAGTATTAGACCAATAAGAGTATCAAAGAGGCACTGAAAAGCGGAATGGTTATGTGCATGCAAAGTAATGGAGTTGAAGTTGTTGACTTAGCAAAGTGAGTTTTGACTGTTTAAGGGATAATTCATATATCTATTCTTCAACTGAATGTTGAAAGGTGAGGAATCTTTACTTGTAAATAACTGGGAAGCTGAAGTCTTTTGAGCTTCACTTCAGTCACTTGGCTAAATTATTTACACCTTGCAGGGTAATAATTCACTTTGCTGAGTAAACAGAATTCCTTTAATTATTCAGCCCGATTGGGCCTGGTTTATTAAAGCTCTCCAAAGCTGGAGAGGATAGACTTTCATCAGTGAAGATGGGTGATCCAGTAAACCTGGAATGAATTTCTTAAAAGTCATTTGCTATTTGTTACCAAATGTTTTCAATCATGGACCAGATAGATCCATTCTTGGTTTGCGGAGTCACCCAGCTTCACTGATGAAAGTAAATCCTCTCCAGTCTTGGAGAGCTTCAATAAATCAAGGCCAATGTGTCAGTGTCAAACTTCTGGGTTTGTATTACTTCTCCTAGAGATCACAGTCATCCAGAAAGAAGAAGCCATCTTTGTTTACCCATCCTGCACAAAAAAACTCACAAATGTAAAATTGGAACTGGTCATTGTTTATTCTGTATATAACAAAACCAGATTTTATTTAAAGCATAACAAGACAATCTTTTATTTAAAGTAAAAAAATTGTTTGTGTTTTTTTTTTTTAAAGTGTGCAGCACCACCCCCCTTAATTCTCAATTGCCTAGGCAATCAAGAATGAATGGAATACCTACGTCATGCATCCCGGGAGGGTCTTAGCTGCTCTTTCTGCGTATGCCCAAGATTCTTGGTGATGCACGTGCAAAGCCCTTTCATCAATAGAAAAAAATTACTGCGCATGCGTGAGATCAGCAAGTTTTTTACCAATCTATGTTACCCTATCTCGCGCCCACACAGTGTAAGATCGGGTGACGTAGGAATAAGAACGTAAGAGAAGATGACGGCGCCTGGGGCTCCCTCTGCACGGGGCCAAAGACAGCTACCGGGACAACGTGGGACCTGATGAAAGAAACCTCCCGATGAACACGTGAGAATAAATAAAAGTGTGATTTATTTTGTTTTGGGTTTACTTACGCTTTAAGAGTTATGATGTAAAAAAATAATTAAAGTAATAATAAAAAGGAAAATGCAATGAACAAAAATTATGGGACCCTTAACATGGTATATCGTGGCACAACCATAGGAGGCAATCACTGCAAACCAGACATTCCTGAAACTCTCAATGAGACCCCCTGCACCTGTCAACAGGTAGATTGGCCCCCTCTTCCGTGGAAAACTGCTCCAGCTATGTTATGTTTGAAGGGTGCCTTCTCCAGACTACAGTTTGGGTTCCTTCTATAGATTTTCAGTAGGATTCAAATCGGTGATCACAGAATGCCGCTTCAGAATAGCCAATGTTTTCTTTCTTGCCACTCTTGGGTGCGGAATCTGGAGTGTAGAGCTTTCTGACCATGGGCACCACATTTGCTCCAGAATGTCTTGTTAGCATTAAGATTTTATTGTTCCCTGTACATACTCAAGATATCCTGTGTCAGACGTGCAGCCCAAAAACATATCAAAGACTCCTTCATGTTTCACAGTAGGCTTGGTGTTCTTTTCCTTGATATCTTTATTCATTCAACTGTGGATACAATGTTCATGAGACTTGCCAGGAAACTCCAGTTTTGTCTCATCCGTCTATAGGCTATTCTATTATTCTTCCATTGAGCCCACTCTCATTCAAAAAGCAATGAATGATGCAATCAGACATTGGTGGACCTTGGAATTCAGCTTGTTGCCATTGTCCATCATTCTCATTATCCTTTATGATGCAGATTCATAATAGGATTTATTATTTTACTTTATTGAATGGACGATGCAAGATAAAGGGTATGGAAAATATGTTATGGATAGGGATTCATAAAAAATTTTAAGGATATTGCCCTATTTGGCCACTGGCCGTAGGGTCTGGATGTACAGAGGCTCAGTAATCCAAGGGGGTGTTTGCTTTACAGCATCAAAAAAATCAGCTGAAAGTTTTTTTTTCCTTTATTGGCCTCTTAGTTGCCTTCTCCCACCCCCTCCATCCATGCTGAGACTCCATGAATGAAAGAATTAAAATCCAGTAAATTTAAGGGTCAGGGCCATGAATCTGAACATCCTATAGCCAGGAAATTAAGTGAGCTCTGTCTGACCTAAAGCTTCCAATGCACACAATTAAAAGCTCACAGTATGCAGTGAAATCAGGAGAGAAGTCTATAGAACTGTGCAAGACTAAAGGAAAGCTTGGAGGGCAGATTTAGGTATTAGGAGATACTTTTTTTTTTGTTAACATTTATTTGCTTTGTAACAGATAGGGTAACAGGTTGCTTTGTAAAGTTCATCTAGCAGTATAAACTTAAGAAGAAAACACTTTTGTAACCCCAGAAGCCAGTCTTCTCTTTTATGAGGATCTTCACTTTAGCAAGTAAAGTTTAGCTATAACTTGCCCCCTCTTTATACCCCACTGCTGGTAGCTAAAGCTACCAATCACATTGAAGGACCAAAAAAGAGATTCTGGGCATAGTGGTAAAGCTCCTCTTTTCTTGCCCCCCTCCCAAATTCCAGGCTCCTTGGCCCCAACAGAAGATATCTAAAGGGTGCTGTCACCAGAACAAGTGTACTTCAATATATAATAAGTTCCCCTGCATCCCCCCTAAATACCATGGAAAGCATCAGAATCAGAGTACAGATAGAGCTCATACTAAATCATACCTGGCAGACACCTCGGGGGATGTTTGCAACCTGTAGCTACTTTTCACATAAATTTATTGTTGAAGAACCGTTCACTGAACATACTGTCACAGTGTGGGTGAGATTTAGAATGAAGGCGGGACTTGAACCAGTGAACATGCCATAAAACTCAGCAAACTTTAAATCTGTGACCCATAAATCATTTCAAGCCTTAACATTAGCTGGAGTGCTAGCTGAAGAGTGGAATTTCCCTTTAAATTGCATACTGTTATTGTGTTCTGCCAAATCAAGAGAGCCAAGTCCTTGACATCCATTGCATTTAACAGCTTGGTTATGATTTTACACCATACCTCCTTTAAGCATGTTGGACTGACAGCACTGAGTAGAGCTTTGGCACTGCTCACTGCTAATCCCAAGAAATTTGGTGATGCCACTGCTGTGCTGCTTACTGTTTTCCTTGCTGGAGAAGAAGCTGTATCTGAGTACCTGTAGCACAAGGATCTCCCTGCTTCTGTGAGCCAACTCCCAGTTGTCCTGCTGCTTCTTAAATATTACCCCACCAGTCATTGGATCACCAGGGGGCAGCTCTGACATGAGGAAGTAAAACGTTGCCCCCAGCAATGTTTCCACACAGAGAAACAATGTAAAACAAAGCATTGTACATCACTAGAAGAGAAATGAGCAGCTATGGGAAGATCACAAGCTATGCAGCCTGCTAGTCCTGGGTTCTCTGCTTGCCTTTAATGGGTATAAGTTTCACATTACAGGTCCTCTTAAAAGATAATTAAGTTTAATGAATACATAATTGGATTAATTTGTGTTTACGATATCTACTTCAAGATCAGCTTTATACACAGAACCTCTTTTTGGGGCTACTAGTTACCTAACCTTGTTGGGGATTTTGTTTTGTTCCCATTACGGGAAAAGCTGGACACAAATTGCCGAGCTTGTTGTTTATTATTAAGTGGCCACAATTAGTGGTTAATTCATGTCTGTACATTACCATTTCATATCACAGCTGCTCTCAGGCGGGAAATGAAAAACAAGCCATACAGAAAGAGAAACAATATAACACTGGGAACTAAAACTCAACAAGAAAAATAACCCAGTTTTTCCACTTACAGGGTACAGAGTGCATCATGGTGAGAAGAGATATTTAAAGGGTAACTCTATCTACAGCTGCAAATCATAATTTTCTTTGCTTTTGCCTTTGATGAGTCGTTGGCTTGCCTGGGCTCATTTAGGAGGGAGGGTTGGTTTTAATAATGGAAATAATTCCTTGAAGGGTGCAGTCTAGCTTGACTTTTACTGGAAGGCTCTATACCAATGTTTCTCAACCAGGGTTCCTCCAAAGGTTGCAGAGGGTTCCTTAAACAATGAGCAGTTTGTGACTCTCAGATCAATTTAAGTGACCCCAATGATCTTTTTGGCTATGTGTAAGGGTGACATTCTTTCCAATGGCCAGCAATGTAAGAGGAATTCTTCCCACTGACCACCATCCTAATATACTGTGAGCTGGGGATATAGTAAATATAGAAGGGGGTCCCTGAAGACCTGAAAGCTATTTCAAGGGTCCCCCCATGTTAAAAAGGTTGAGATAGGCTGCTGTGTATGAACAAACACTGCCACTCATAAGCTGAAGAATGGAATGTGGTGCTTGCTCCAGTGTTCTTTTAACATAATCTTTAGAGAGGGCCTGAGTATCGCTTCCCTAGAACACATGAGTTTTGAGGTGTGATGACACCAGGCTTTTACCACTTTGATTTTGATATGGACATGGTTTTATTTTTGTACTAGGCAGCACAAGTGGCTCAGAGGTTAGCACTCTGGCCTTTGCAGTGCTAAGTTCCAGGTTTGAATGTCAGCCAGGTCTGCATGGAGTTTGTATGTTCACCCAGTGTTTGCATGGGTTTTCTCTCACATTCCAAAAAATGTTTTGGCCTCCCCCCAAAATTGATCTTAGACTGCGATAGACATATGACTATGGTAGAGACATTAGATTGTGAGCTTTTTTGAGGAGCAGCTAGTGACATGACTATGGACTTTCTACAGCACTGAATATGTCAGCACTATATAAATACTGGATAATGTTAATAATACTATTTCAAGAATTTACATAGAACACACAGTCTCAAATTTCCATGTGGTGAAAAGGTCACTTTTTCAGAAAGTGATATTCTGGAAGAGGTGGTGAAATTTTGGAGTCTTGCAAGTAGTTTGGATGCCAGAGAGTGCCTGAAGGAGGATGTGGAGGAACATCAGGCCTCTCTGTTTGACTGTCAATCTTTGGGTGAACATCAGCTTGATTTCTTTTTCATTTGAGAACATGAACATTTCTATGGCTGCATGCATATTGGTGATGGGAAGCTTGCTGACATTTGTTAGGTATCTGATGTTTGGTTGGTCAGTATAGATTAGATTTAGTGTAAAATAAAACAGGTGCTTGATATGTTTGATTATTACATTTTAAAATTATTATTCTTTAGGCCATATAGCAACATTTATTTTTGTGACCATTGGTAAATTATTATTATGATGAGTAAAGTTTACACCTATTTTTTTTTCTTTCAAATAGCATTCATTCTTCTCTTATGCTTGTAAATTACTTCAAAGTTTCCACTTCATCCAAAGTGGAACTATGGCGCTAGTGCAATGTTGTCTGTGTTAACATTTCGTTATTAAAATGTATCAAGACCCAAGAGTAAAGTGATAGATTGCAGCTTACCTTTCTTTCTCTAAGCATGGTGGCCTCATTAGTTTCCCTTTTCTCAGGGTTCTTTTATTTATTCTGCCACTAATTTATTTCCTGTCCTAAAGTGAAAACACAAAAAGGCAAAAGAAAGAACAGACGGGGTTTCAAGGCTAGTATTCAAAGAGTAATTATGTATTCATACAATAATTCATACATAAATAACAATAAATGAGTACATTCCCAAGACCATTATATTGTGATGGGGTTGGAGTATCCAATCTACACAGAAAACAACTACAGTCATTTTGTAACCCTTACAGTCTTAGTTACCCGACGCGTTTCACCTAACTTGGCTTCCTCGGGGGTTTATAGTTGGCACTGTATGGTTATGTAAAGTAGCTTACCAAAGTCCGGAAGGAATTTTTTGTAACTGTTATTGGATAGCCATTGGCTTGTGTTGAACATTTCAGTAGAAATTTTGTTTTTTATAGAAAGGATAAAAAATCCTGGATGTTTCTCAGGTGAAAACACATTTTTACTGTATTCTATTGATAAAGGAATAGATTTGTCATCCTATGCTCCTGATTTGTACCACAGAACACATTAACCTCGATTCAGCTTTCTGACAGGGGGCTCTTCCGTAGTTCAGATTAGGAAGTTTTTGCACAAATCCAACAGTGATACTAAAACATTACTATGAACGTTAATACTAAGGATATTTAGGTCCATGGAAAACTGTACTCCTGATCTAATGTTGTTTTTGAGGAACAATGGCTTTTCCCTGGCGTACATCTCATGTGTTTTTAATTGGTGCAATTGAAGATGCAAGCATTTTGACACCATCTGTTGCAGGTATTAGAAATCCATGGCTCTTGTATAATATTTCCCTTATATTGCAATTAATGACTTCATTCTGCCAACCTTTTAAAAACCAGATTCAGAGGAGTCTATTTATTAGTAGTAGTGAGTCTGACATTCCCTGGTAGAGAATCAATTACTGCTATTGAAACACATGGATCTAGAAGATTCTCCACCAGGGAATGTTTCAGGGAGTGTCAGATTCACTGCTTTTTAAAAAGACCCCATAGAAATCAACAATTTTCTTCTTCTGAGGCCTTCTCATGGGGTGATAACTCCACATGGCATCAATAGAAAAGACAAAACCAGACTCTCCATATCTGAGGTTTTTTATAAGACGGATTCCACTTTATATACCCGAAGGAGCTTCTTATCATCGGCACCTAATCCGCAACACATAATTCTCATTTCAGTCTATTAAGTGGTGGTGTGCTTGCTGTTTTTTGCTATATATGTCATTTGTATATCACCCTTATCTGTAGGCACTGTTTGAAGATCTAATGTTTGCTGTTCAGATATGTTCAAAAAGTCATCAATTCCCCCGGATGTACTTTGTTCCAGTGACTGTAACTATCTGATAAATACATGACAAACTTTATTACTATTTTACTCCTCCTGCAATATGAAATGTTAGTGATAAACAAGCTCCATTAGGATCAGATTATTCTACATCAGAACATATAGAAGGTTTCTCTTTTATAATAGCCAGTGTCAGTGAGGTCTTTAAATTCATCAGTATGGTCCATGTTTTAGAAATAAATGATCAATGTTACTTGTAAAGTTAAAATGTTTTTATTCATTAAATAATAGGGATCAACTGTGAAATATAAAAAATAGTTCACATCTAGGTTCTTTCCTCAATTGCAAAAAATATAAATCAGCTCCTAAACATGTTTCACCCCCCATGTGGTCCCATCACTTGAAACTTGCTACAGAGATTCCACCTTGTGTTCTTCTAACTGATAGAATCACATACAAAGGTATTTTCCTGGTAGATCCACATGTGCTCCATCACATACACACATAAGAGCACTCAAAACCCATTTGTTCCAAATCGCCTGCCACTCTTCTTTTTGTCTTTTGAAACCCTCACTACTTCCCAACATTCCATATCTCCCCTCCTATTGTATCATACTTCCCCCACCTCCTAGATTGTAAGCTCTTCTGGGCAGGGTCCTCTCCTCATCTTGTGTCACGGTCTGTATCTGTTTGTCAATTGCAACCCCTATTTAATGTACAGCACTGCATATGTTGGTGCTATATAAATCCTGTTTATTATTATTAATAATAATATTAATAATTGCCAGAGTTTTATGTAACATTATCAGATGTACCTATAACCCTGTATGCTGTGTTTAGGAGATGTTTTGCTGTATAATCCTGGTTGTCTTTGTATGTGAAAATGTTCAATAAAAATTCAGTTTAAAAAAAAAAAAACAAACATTATTAATAATAATAAGGTTTAATAATAATAAAACCAACCCACAAGCTTATCTTCTCCCCCTTGTCTCCATATAATGCAATGTATTTGCTGCAATGACCTTACAACGAACTCAGGTGTCAGGTCTATTGGTGCTATAGAAAGAGAATTTAATGGAAATAAACATTTTAGCCAAATATTATATAGCGCCAACATATTCACAGTGCTGTACATTAAATAGGGGTTGAAAAAGACAGACAGATACAGACAGTGACACAGCAGGAGGAGAGGACGCTGCCCTGAAGAACTAATATATCTGACATAAAACTCATAGCTTCCTTCAAAATTACCCGGTCCCCTTAAACCTTGCAAATGCCTATCAAACAAAATCCATGGAGGTTGTGTAATGAGTTCATATTGGCTCAGCTGGAGGAATAGCTGGGATCTGGGTGAGTGAATAAATCCAGTAGAGCTCAGATCATTTGATTTGGATACCTGTGGGAAACAAAATATGACGTGAGCAGTTACAAACTTTTTCTGGTGCCCTAAAACACCTTCTAAAGGGGATTCAGGCAGTGTGGTCTTATTTAGGGTATGCATTTCCTGGGTGAATTTTTAATTTTTTTTGGTTGCCAAAAATCTTTTCTGTTTTAGTTTTTTTGTAATAAGGCTGCTATTGGTGACTCCCTACTAAAAATGCTATTTACTTGACTGACTTTAAAGTGTACTTAAACTCAACATTTTCACTTTACATAAAAGGGAAGACAGTCCTTATATGTAAAGGGAAAATGTTATTTATTTTTTTTTTAAAGCAGTGCCACCCCCCTCTGTGATCAAGACTGAATGGGAGCACAGAGCCTCCCGGGATACCTACACCACGCTTCCCGAGAGGCTGTGGGTGCTCCTTCTGCGCATGCCTGGGATCTCAGACATACGCAGAAGGGGCATTTTTTCTGTTAGGGGAAAGCGATGTTGATCTCACGCAAGCGCCGTGAGATTGGCTCTAGCCCTCCAGAGGTATAGTTTCGTATGAAACGCAAAAATAAGACCTGCAGTGCATACGGAGTTCAGGTGGCCAGGGTTGGCTTCGTTCCTCCCCTGCTGATGAGACTACCCCTGTCCTCACCGCCGGAGCACTTGATAGCGCGATACCACTTTATCCCCCACACACGCCGGCACGGTCCGTCTTTCGTGGGCGCGGGTCTGCGTTTTGACCCTATATATCCTTAATTGTATTTTTTGAAATTAACAAACAAAGTCGGCAATAACCCCAAATCCTTTATGAGCGCATGCGGATCTGACTTCCTTGCACTAAGAGTAGACTCATCGCGATGATTTCTCATGCGGAGCAGACGGGGTGGCTATTTTTTTTTGCTTCATGCATTTTTGGGGATTGACAGGTAAGCCAACTTTGCAACTGCATGAAAGTCAATTTATTCTTATGTGCTGCAGCGTGTGATGCACAAAAACGCATCATGCCTTGCCCTTACCAAGGCAGCTTTGTTCTTGCATTTGGCTGCAATTAGCTGCAGCAAACGGAAGCATATATGTGACTTATATAGTAACCTATAATAAGAGGACCACACCAAAGATGGTTGTCTGTGGAGTTTTCTTTTAAAAATGTACGGGAGAAAAAAAAAATGCACCTGCAGGCCGTTGGGAAAAACAATATATTTTCATTCATGTCAAGTACATTAAATGGCACACAGAGTAACTAAATCCTAAGTTAATAGTATCCCCATGGCAACGTGCGGGGAGAACGGAGAAAGAGTGCAAAATTCTGCCACTAGATGGTGCATTTAATGGATTCTCCAAAGCCAATTGACTTAATTTATTAAAGCTCTCAAATTTCCTAAAAGTCATTTGCTATTTGTTGTTAGCAAATGTTTTCAATCCTGGACCAGATCCATTCCAATTTCAAATTTCAGGCATTCGCAGAAGGAGCCTTTTCTCGATTTGGGATATATGCAGAAAAAATGCGGATCTCACACATGTGCCGTGAGATCTGCACTCTTTTTTATCTCCATCTACGTCACCCAATCTCACGTCTGCGCAGTGCAAAATTGGGTGACGTACGAAGAAGGAACTAGGAAGATGGGCAAAAAAGATAGTGGCGCCTGCTGCTTCCTCTACGCCAGGGCACAGGAGGATACCTGGATGATGGGGGACCTGATCGAGGGAATGTCCAATTTAATCAAGGAATCTGAAGGTTTAAGGGTAAGTGCTATAAAGCAGAACCAAACATAAAAGTTAAAAAAATGCGAGCAGACTAGTCCTTTATTGCAGAAGGAACAGACAATGTAATAAAATAACCCTACCTGTGACAATTTTGTGATAGCACTCACCTGTCCTTGTGCTGAAGTCTGGAGCTTTAGCCAACTTGATTGGGGTGAAATGACCTGACTCTTGGGAAGGCAAGTGGAACTTCATTCGGTCAAGGGTAACCCAGGAGGCACAGTGCGGGGTATACCGGAATCCTGTTTTTTTTGACAGATATAGATATCAGACAGATAAGTATGTTTTATTGCATAAAGAACATCCTCTGTCCCGTTCTGCAAATCAAGGCCTGTCTGATCTCTTAATTTCAAAGATCTAAACAGCCAGCAATGAAGTAACACACATAACGTTCCGCACCCCAACCCACAATGCCGGTACAGCACATGCCCACTGACATCAATGGGTTGTTTTCTGCTAAAATAAAAAAGCCCCATAGCAGTCAATGGTAGGGAAGAGAAGGAAGGGAGTGCTCATTGCAGGGACATGCATCTAACCCTTAAAGTAAGCCTAAATCGCAAAATATATATATTTTAATTTCTGGGTTTAGGTATCCTTTATTCCCATTTAAACCAACTGGAATCAAAGCAAGCAGCCACCTTTACAGATCCTAACGTATCTTTCGAGAGAATGAATGAAACTCTTTCGATCTATATTAATGAAGATTACCGGAAGAGCTCCATGAAAATCTATCACCGGCACAGACAGTCAGCTAATTAATTGGTTACAAAATGTCATCATATATTACCCACCACTTCACATATTACAGGGAACAATTTGTGTGTGGTAGGTTAAATAATGCAATTGTGACCTTCGCTGCTGCTTCTCCTGATACACTCTGTTCAGGAGAGGACAGTTGTGTCACGGTCTCTGACGTGATAGGTGTTTTAAATTGGCTGTAGACCACGTTGTTTTGATTTTTTACATTGAAAAGTCTTTAAATCTGAATTCTAGGCAGATAAAAAAGACACAATCTACAGTTTTGTAATCCTCAATGATTAAAAATGAAAATAAATTAATTACCTGAACTTTAGCTGGTATCAGTTTCTGTATAGCAGGGATTGGGTTTCAAAGAAAAGAAGCGGTACAAGAAGCATGCGGATAGAAAGAGAAAGCAAAGTGATGAGGTAATCTGTACAATGCAGGAATGTCATTGCAGTTTAACTGCACAGTGTTGTCACACTTGCAAAGGAAATGCAAATTCAATGGTCTTACTGGAAGGTTCAATGGATTGCATGGTGATAATGGAACCAATATTAGAATGTGTGCAGGGTTACATTGGTGGTTAGTACATATCGATTTGTGGATAATGAGAAGAAAGCCAAGAAAAAGGTTTTGTTTAGACAATATATTATGTATTATCGTCATACATATTGTGAAGGGTTAAGCTCAGGATCGCCTTTGCTGGGGTCAAAGGACACTTGTCTGGTTCATCCAATTCAGATCACACACTGGAGTTTAGGTGTTAAGCTTAATTGTAGTCAGGTTTATTTGAAGGTTGCAGATAAAATAACAAAATAGCAAAAGAAAACCTTGTCTGTCTGGCACTTACTATACATCCGACATTCCTGTCTATCAGCTGGAGGGCTTCTCCCTGTCAGCTCCAAACAAAGCTTTCAGCAACCTTTTACTCAGGTTTCCGTTCATTCACATAGACCAACTTTCTGTGTCCCCAGGTAGAGAGCTCCTCACAGACAGACTGTCTGCACCTCCAAACAGAGCTCTCCCACACAGTCCACAGCCTCTCCGAACAGAGCGGCACTGACACAAACCCGTCTGTCTCTCCAAGCCAAGCTGAGCCCGCACAGACGCCTGTCTGTGTCTCTCCAAGCCAAGCTGAGTCTGCACAGACCCCTGTCTTTGTCTCTCCAAGTTAGGCTCCTGACTGAGCTCCTGGTTCTGTGTTATATCCCCACCCTCAGTGTTTCTTCATTAATTATCTCACAGGTGGAAGTCTTCCACCTGCTACTTCACACAGGGGAGGAATCTTGAGCAAATATACCTCACACAAAAGAATCCTGGGCAAATATATCTCCCTTCCACCTCCAATCCTGCCTTGGTGTCACAATATATATATACATGTGGTAAATGCTCGGTAAGTCACAAAACAATATTGAAGGCTCAATGGAAGGAAGTAATGGTACAAGGTCTATCTCTATATAACTGGGGTTTATTGACCAAAGTGCTTAACAAATAATCTCCTAGTCAATCAGCAAATTATAGAGGAGGGGCCAAGTGTCTTTTCTTTGCCTAACGTGTTTTGCCTACTGGCTTCCTTAGGGGTACTTACAAAGAGAACATTCGGCTGATACTAAAAAATGTAAACAAGAAGGTAAATCAATTTACTTATAAGGAAAGGTTTACGGTGCTATGTGCTTGGAAAGAAGTTTAAGAAAAACAACATTTAGTTGGATAGGACGTAGAGTGTATGACTAGTCAATTCTTAACCTGATACATATGACTTATAACATACAAATAATGTATGTGTAGGTACAAAGGTGTAATATCAAAGGAGTATTTAAGGTATATATAGTGATTGGAGATTATATAATTCCTTTGTGTTAAGTACACTGGGCTAGTACATCTCTCCATGAAGTTTTTAATCTCATCCAGGGAATCTCAGCCATTTTAAATAAAACCCTTTGAAAATGCAAAATCTATTTGAATTAGGTTCGGAGGAGGTCAGCTGTAAGTCAAATGCACCTAACAATGATCTCAAAAGCATTTTCGACTGACACCATCAGAATAAGTCCAAAAATAATGACACAAGCCATTAGTGTATTCATAACACACACAGAGGACAAGAATGAATTAGGAAACATTTGTTTGTTTTTTGGAGCATTACCTGGAATATGCAGTGCAGTTTTGGACACCACAAATTGGACATTGTGGAATTGGGAGTGCAGAGAAGGGCAACTAAACTAATAAAAGGAATGGAGGAGCTCAGCTATGAGGAGAGATTAGCTAAACTGAATCTATTCACCCTTGAGAAGAGATGTAGTATAACGGGGGATATGATCACCCTGTATAAATATATAAATGGTGCACATAGAGAACTCTCTTCCCAATTATTCACCTCAAGATTATTACAAAGGACAGGGGGGGCGCTCTTTGCATTTGGAGGAAAAGAAGTTTAATCTCCGGATAAGGAAGGGATTCTTCACTGTAAAGTGTGAAAATGTGGAATCAGCTCCCTCAGGAAGTAGTTTCAGCAAGTTCTATAGATTGCTTCAAGAAAAAGCTGGATGATTTCTAGAAGCAAAGAATATATCTGGGGATTAAGGCTTTAAAGATAGCAGTGACTGATGATCGAAGGAACATCTGATTGTCTCATGGTATCAGGAAGGAATTCTGTCCTGTTGAAGCAAATTGTACCAGGGTTTTTGATGTAGATAAAATTATAGTAGGAGACCTGAAAGTTATTTCAAGGGTTCCTCTCTGCATTAAAAAAGTTGGGAAGTTGAGGCTGCTTTAGACAAATAAATACACCGTCATTCATGTATAAAGAATATATTTAATTATGTAAGAGTTCACAAATAAAATCCAGCTCCCACTATATTTTACAGTAAAATATTAACAAATCAAAAAAAAAAAAAAATCTAAGCAGGCTTACTAAGCAATGGACATTCTTCACAATAACAAAAAAAATTAAAAAACAACAAATTTACAAACATCTAACAAAAACACCATTTGTTTCGCCCCTCCTTTATCAATGTCATACTTTACATTACTCATCACCTAATAGTGTTGCAGCAGGTTCTGAACCATGTAGCAAACTGTAAGCGTTCAACAACTTATTTTATTCTGACGCTGTGGAATATAGAATCCAATAAAAAAATCAGTTTAAAATATGTAAACACCGTATAATACAACATGCATAGTCTAAGCCAGGGTCAAAGTGTAACCGCCACACAGACAGCAGAGGAAGGTAATTTGTGAGTCGCACAAGCGTCCCGCTAGTGAAGTTGTAGGCCGCCTGCGTGTGGACGCGAATTCACTTTAAGCAGCTTTTGGCTTTTCAGCTGTTGCTGCGAGATAAGCACAGCTAGGGCCAAAAGAAAATGTACCCGGGTTTAAGCTTCTCTCCTGTCCAACAAAGCTTTTTGTGCTTCAAATCCTATAGAGATTGCATTGATGCAGAAAGTGTTTGACGGAACAAGATTTTAGGACCTAGATGATTTATAAAATAAAAAAATCCCACGTTTATTCCTATAGTGTCAAGGCAGGCAGACCGTATTAGTGGATTGAAAATGATTTACCCTGATCATTGTACGAAAAATTCACGCCCTCCCTGAGCATCAAAGCAAACTGGCTATACTAGTATGCTCTAATAATAATATTAAAAAGTGTTGCAGGACCACATAATATAAATCCCATGGCGGCTCCCTAAATAGGTTGCAAGCAAAAGCCAAGTGTGGAGTAAGGGGGGAAAAATCTTGTCCAGTGGAAGATGGGGGTTTATCAAATCATTAGTGGATTCATTATTTGGAGGAAAAAGTAGAAGAAAAAGGAATAGTCAGTGTTTCCCAACCAGGGTTCTTCTAAATGTTGCTGAGGGTTCCTCGAGCAATTTGTCTCTCTTGGGTCCACTTAACCGACACCAATGATCTGTAAGTGTGACATTCTTCCCAAAGGCCGGCAATGTAAGAGGAATCCTTGCTACTGAGCACCATGACAATATACTGTGAGCTGCAAATATTAATTATAGAAGGGGTTCCCCAATGTTAATAAGGTAGGCTAACACAGAGTTGGACAGTACTGTGAGGTTCCTATTGCTGTCTGTGTCCCCGCTGGGGAGATTCAAACCCCTTGACATAAATATACTTGTGAAAGGTAACACATTTTGAGTTAAGCAGATCCTCCAAAGGGATACATTTTCTAGCGTCACCTCTTCAGAATTAAAATTTTTGTTCCTCCTAGGTCTTTGAAACAGGAAGTGAAATCTTCCTAGCAAGGTGGGGACAGCAAAAAAATAATCCAACGGGGATTTACCCATACCTGTCACACACAAAGATATATAATAAAAAGTTGACTGCACATACAGGACCACCGGCTCTGCTTGGAACTATGGGTACAAAAAGGCTCAGATGACCCCTAAAAAGGTCTTCAAATACCCCCAAAGCTTTCCAATGAGGGTGGCCATTTAGGAATCAGCCTTGAGGGGAACCAGCAAAACCCCCTTTGGTAGATTTGCCTACAGGTCTCATGTCAAAATGTATCAATGGAAAACCCGTCTCATTAATTTTCCCCAGTTTCCGAGAGCAGCATGGAGGAATGGGGAAAAGCTGCAACAAGAACCATTACTCTTTTTCTACTCATCTCAACACTTGACATTCCTAATCAAGCCACTCCGAAAAAAAAATGGCTGCCGTATGTCGCCGAGTAATAAGCACACCTAAATCGAGTAAACAATTTGGTTAAACTATTTGCACCTTTATCCAAAAGGAGAAAATAAATACAGTATTTATATACATTGTAATAAAATATAGTCTGAGACTGCCTCTATTTCAGACTGAGCAGAATGGCGGTGAACTTAACCACCAGTATTGATTATCTTACATTTTCTTGTGTGATGAATAGAATTTGGCGCTTTCTTATCCTAAAATTAAATATAGGTCAACTGCAAAAACCCTACCAAAGAAAAATGTTTCAGTTGTAAGTTAGCATATATATAACTAGATATATTTGCACATTACCTTAAAACGTTTCTGTTTTCAGCAAAATATATCACTTTAAACATTCTTATAGCTAATTATTATTTTTTTTTTTTACAAACAATAATAAAAAAGGATTAATATATTAAGAATTATGTGGACCCTCATTACTATGAAATGCAAAATTAGTTTTAGTTTGCTAGAACTCTATAAATGGGAATATATACATATATATAATTTTTTAAATATAAATAGGAGTCAATTGACCCCTTCACAGACCATTTACTAAATTTCCTCTGACCTTGGTAACAAAATGGTACAATCTGTATATGGCAAAAGTTCTGGGTGCAGAATCTCTCCCCACTTAAATGAGGGTAATTATTCTAAAGGAAAAGATATGGTCACCAATGCAACAAAAAAGCACTTCATTGTAAGTGGATCTTGCACTTATTATTTTGCCTTTTCCCCACGGCAATGACTTACAGATCAGCACCTGACCATACATAGGCTACGTAAATGTCAGATGATTCTTGTCCAATAATCACCTAAGGGCCGATATAGGACAAGAATCTGGCTTGTGTACAGCGCTCATCGCCTGTCGTTCTGATGACTGCCCTGGCGGATCCACAGATGACAATCGTAATGAAAGTTACGGGGAGAGACCGCTGCGGGGTGCCTCGTCGTTCTCCCCTCTCCATAAAGCAGAAGGCATTGTATGTACAACACTCCTTATGCATCGTTCAGTCTTTTGTCATAGGAAAGGATTGTGAAAGATCCTTTCCAACGACAATTATTGCACATGTGTACATAGTCTTAGTCCTATGTTTTTACTTTAAGGATTGATAGCATTGTCTCAGATGCTGAAACCCCCCAAACTGTGAGCTGCAATGTATGGAAAACAAAAAAAAAAGTACTGGGTGCACATTTGAGACAGAAGAGGAAGAGACATGAAAGACAAAGAAGCGTTATCTCCATTTAAATATATGCTGAAAAAATAAAAACCTACAGCAGGGGAGAAGAGGAAAATAAAAAGACAACAATTTTAATTAAATAAAAACTGCAGTATCACTCCCGAGTGACCTCAACCTTAATGCTCAGCTACTTGCAAGTAATTTTTTTTTGGGAGTTTAACAAGAATCATACCTTGCAATAATATTACAGTTTGCTGCAAATACAGTCACTGTAAAAAGGGACAAATACCATACTACTATGCAATTAAAAAGTCTCCTTAACAGAATAGCGGAGCATCAAGTCAGAGAACAGTGCAGAGTTGATACATTGTTCATTCAATTTCTGCCCTTGGCTACAGAAGGGCAGTGTTGTCTGAAGTGAAGTATCTCACAATTCTTTAGTCCCAATTGCTGAGACTCATGAACTGTGTTATATTCCACATGCTGGATGAACCGGAATTTTGCATATTTATGATACATGGAAAGTATCAGATGTGCAGAGGAGCAATTGAACTATACAGGAATGTGAGGATAGGTAGTTGAAGCAGTGCTCGACAGAGAAATGGTCAGCAAATGCATTTCACACAACAGCCTCTTCCCCTGCTGACAATGTTCCTTGAATTGGCATGAAGCTGCATCTCCCTAACTTACAATTATTGTTGTAATCATAACTCCCTCAGAGATTTTAATCAATATCAAATAAATATTCTAATATGCTCAAAAACCAACAACATGAACAAAAAAACAAAACAAAAAAAAACGATGTATATAATTTTTATCTAAAGAATAAAAAAAAAACAAGAACAGTACATAATTTTTTTAAAAAAAAACCAAAGCTGACCATTCATTAGTCAGATATAAAATGGAAAGGCACAGATGAAAAAGCATGCAAACAAAAACATCTGATTAAATAAAAGCATGATCTGCAATGGAAATAAATTATGTTATATTAAGTAAAATAACTTTTTTTTTTTTTCATTCTTCAGAAAATTACACAAGGGGTTTGTACTCCCAGAGGAATAACATCTATTTACAAGAAGATAAAAAAAAATATGTAGGTTTTACATAGTAAAATAGTAGTATTTGGGAGCTGGGAGAAAAGCACTTTGATGGAGAAGATTAACATTTCTCTGGTAAGTGGAGAGTCTATTTCTGGCCCTATTACAAAGCGAAACAGCAACACTACAATTCCAAAATTCTAGGTATCGGGCACTGTGTCCATGCTGAGTGCTGAGGTTCATTTCACCAACTCCTGTAGGCATATGGGGATTGGTGGGAGGAAACAGCATCTAGCTCTGCTTAGGCATTAAAAGACCACATCAGCAGTCTACAAAAGCTTTTTTTAGTCCAAATAAAATCTGGCACAGAGATATATGATCCCAATGCAAAGAGTATATCCTAGCAGACAATGCATTTCAGCCGGAAAAAGCCTTCATAATATCAAATGAATGAGCCCCTTTACTGGCTGAAACACATTAGCTATCTACAAGGCATGCACATTGGAGTAAAGACATTTGAGACGGATAGCCATGTGCTGAATTGATCAATCTACTTAAAGTGTGGGACAGCAGCGAAGCCATTAGCTCTGCAAAAGAGCAAAAAAATGGACTCAACATGTGGGATAGAAGTAACAATCCTCTTCTTTTCTGAATGTTGCTTTAACTAAAATTGACATTTGCCATGCAGACATAATAAAAAAGTCAAAACTTAAATTGAGATGGGCGACCGTGTAGCTTTCACAAAGATTGGCTCCTCCTATTTCAGTTTGAGCAATGAATTCTGTTGCCTTAGGATATGGCTCAGTTCAGTCCTGCTTGGGTCACAGGACTCTTACCTTAGCAGCATGCCGTACATGAAAGGAACATATATAAAGCAGCTCTGGCAGAGCACAGAGTGGTATGGCAGAAAACCACACACGGGGACACGGGATAGAAAGATATTAACAGGGAGAGTGAGGACAAACCAAAAGATGAAAAGTCTTATTTAAATAACAGACATACTTATAACACAATTCAAGAGAAAAAAAAAACTAGCAGAATGCAGACAAGCGCCCATGGAAACCACCAGACGTGGCAATTTTGAAATTCGATTATTCCAAAATAAGATTTGTGAAAGAAGGAGTTCATAAGATAAACGTTCATTAATGGGGGGACAACTTACTTTGAAACCAAGTTTTGAACCTTAGCATATAAAGTTTTTAAAGGAAAATACACTGAAAAAGGGTTACAGGATTTCCTGTATATGAGCTTTCTTCTGATTAATGCTGAATTTTACATCATTCAAAAAAAAAAAAAAAAAAAAAAAAAAAAAAAAAGGTTCATGCAGAACTGACGACGGACAGCTGGAACATTTTTTTTTTTTTTTTTTAACAGGGGGTAAGTATTTACAAGATGAATAGGGAAGATTGCCCCAATACGAGAAGATGCTGATGACTGTGTTTATCCTCGGCGATGAGAGCAAAAAGCCATCTGTGGGAGGACAGGAGGCGATTTAAGGCAGATATGTTAAAAGGGCCAAAAGTTGGTTGCCTTTTTGGTAAATAGCTGCTTGTCCACAACGCATGATGAGCATAGCTGGTCGAGTCCTTGTAATACCTGAAGTTCCGGGCAAATTAAGTAGTCAAGACAAGAAAGTTCTTGTTTCTCATGATGAAGAATATCTGACATCAAGAGGGGAGCCCTGCTGTAAAAAAAAAAAAAAAAAAAACACATTAAAAATCAAAGAGAATGCAATTTGTTGCAAATAATGCAGTTTTCTCCCAAAGCCTTTTTGCCGGGCACACCACCTGGCACTTTTCAGTAACCACCCGGCTGTTTTTAGGTGGTTAGTGAAAAGTTGGGTCACAATACAGGGACATTTGACAATCACGGCATAATACAAGAAAGAAAAATGGGACATACTAAGAGGATGTTAATTAGAAACAAACATTTTTTCCACTTTTACTATCCAGTTACAAGTTGGGAGAGGGACAAAACTTCCAAATGTTAACTAAATGCAGCAGGGAAAAGTCAGGGCTCCTGGTCTGGCCAGTCAGAGCTGCATACATTTCAAGACTGAATGGACAGTAAAACTTCCCTTACATGCATTTACCTTTTTTCCCCAATTCAGTCTGAAGAGCCATGTGCACTTTTTATCGGGGGACTGATCAGTTACTAAGGTAACTGCACTTTTGTATATCTTCCTGGAATTTAAGCCTTTATGTGGAATTGCAAATATCTTCAGTCTGACTGTTTTGCACAGTATTTTATATTTCTAATCTAACATGACAAAAATTGCCTCAAGCTTTTGCACTGCAAACACATTTTAAGAAAGGGAAGGGGGCCTTTATCTCAATAAATTATCTCCACATTTTTTTTTAAAGCTGGAAAAAAAAAAAATATTCAACAAGTATTACCTCGTCTTCTTCATCGGACATCTTTATAGCAGTGTCGGGTAATTTTATGGGTTTCTCAAGACAGTCGCCATTCTCCTCTGGCTTTCCGTGCTCTG
This sequence comes from Pyxicephalus adspersus, assembly GCF_032062135.1. NCBI lineage: Eukaryota > Metazoa > Chordata > Amphibia > Anura > Pyxicephalidae > Pyxicephalus > Pyxicephalus adspersus. The sequence continues at coordinate 41,018,637 of NC_092869.1, forward strand.
CCTCCCATTCCTGTAAAACCTGATCGATATTGAATCGTCTTCTGTAATTTACAAAAAAATTTTTTACTTGGACAACAGATTTGTTCCCTATGACGTCTGAAATTGCTTGGAAATCCCGGCCATATTTTCGGATTGCTGAAAAACAAGAAAATGTAACTGTTAGATAATATATAGGACACCTTTGATCAGCATTTGTAGAACAAATAAAGTGAAGCGATTAACACAAAATGTATTTTCAAAGCTGAACTGTGCAGTTTTCTTGACCCTTTTTCTCTCCCTCTTTTACTTTAGTTAGGAGAAATTGTCAACATTCTTGGCCACAAAAAAAGGCATCAAAAGGGATCCCACAAATCGGCTTCACAATCTTATGTCCCTACCATAGTCATATGTCATTATTACAGTCTAAGGTCAGTTTTTAGGGGGAAGCCATTTAACCTAACAGCATGTTTTTGGAATGTGGGAGGTAACCAGAGTACCTGGATGAAACTCACAAACTCCATGCAGATCCTGGCTGAAATTCAAACCTGGGACCCAGCGCTGCCAGGCCAGAGTGCTAACCACTGAGCCACAACGCTGACTTATTTTGTGTGAAGTGTATTTTATCCTTATGATCCTCTCTGTGTGCGGTCAGCCCACAAAAGGCTTTAGGAAACGAGTGCATTTCCTGAATATCAACAAATCAATGAAAAATCAATCTACCAACTGCACAATGCCATAGCTCTGCTGTATAAAATGGTTCCAAATATATACATTTTCATCTAATTTTGGTAGCATGCCTTAAAACACTCTTTTAAAGCTTTGTGCATTACCCGCACAACATGCCAGATATTAAAAGTATGTTGCACACCTATAAAGTACTACATTGGAAATTCCTAGATTTGGAAAGCTAGTGTCAGTGTAAAACTTATGTTTGCATCAGGTCTGTTTCTCATTTTTTACAGGTCTATGGGGATACAAAAGAAACCTAAAGCAGTTATCATAAGCACACTATATTTGTAACACAAAAGCACATAAAAACTTTGCTTTATATGACCAGTGTAAAGGAAAGCAGCAAATCAAATTTTCAATACCTTGAACAGCAAGAAGTTGTTCCTCTGTTGTCCAGCGAGCATTGAATTTTTGTGGAACCTTAGGGAAAAAAGAATATTCAAAATGAAAACTGCACAATAAGATAAAAGGCAAACTACAGTTTGCTTCTTCCAACCTGCAACATAAAGTAAAATCATAATATGACAAGAATTGGACAACTTAAACAATCCTTGTGTATCTAAATCATGCTTATGAACATAGGAATTTGAATTTATCTTCACATGTACTTCAATGATCTCCTCTAAGTAAAGTTAACAAGGACGTTGCACTTACCTCAGTAACTCTGCACTCTTCAACTCCACCCTGTAGATTCTCCTTGAGTGCACTATTTGTTTGTTTGATATTTTGAATCTAAAAAAATATATAAACATTATATATTTTAACCTGGATAAATATAACAGTTGCATAAAAGAAATGGCTCAACTTTAGGGACCAAAATATCAAAATGCCCTTAAATTCTATCAATATTTAGTTTTTATATGCTTCTGATATTCACATGCAATAAACAATAAGGCATACTGGACAGAATTCTGATAATTGTAGTGGAGAATGTATTTATGTATGTATATTTGTACCACAGTTAAGGCTAGTCTTTTAAAGTTAATGATTTGTATATCACTTCTTTCCAGTGCAACTAAAATTCAGTACTTATCTAAATTTTTATTCTATGAACATATTAAAAGCTTGAAAAAACACTGTTTTTGTCCTTGCTATTTGGATGACTTGGCAGTGCTGAAAGCTAACTAATGGGAAAACAACCCTAAGCAGGGTATACAGGGAAACAAGGGTGGATATGCTACACAGTAGCTAGAAAGCTAGAGAAATATTTAATAAGTGAATGTCAAAAGGATCAAATGAATAGACTAAAGTAGTCATGTCATGTTTAGCTTTTCACATAATGAATAAAGACCCTAAACAGTTCCAAATAAAGCCAATCTTTTCCCCTTGTAGCTGAAGATGAAGTGGCACTTGCCTGTCTCTTAATGGAGACCAGTTCCATATCCAGCTGTTTAAGCATAGTGGTAGCAGCATTGGCGTTGGCGGAGATGGCTTCTACATCTTCTTGAGATAAAAACATCCCCTTCGGAGGCTTCCGCTTGGCTCTGTTTTTAGCGTTAGATGGGTATTTCTCTTTCTTCACCTGTATCTCATTCTTCGGAGGCTGTGCAGACATAAAAAAGCCAATAAGTAAATGGCTAATAGTCACTTACAGAGGTACTTTAGCCTAAAGTGTTATTATACTTTCTTGTACAAGGTCCTGCTTTGGAGATAGAAGCCCCAGTAAACTTGACTTATGTAATGTTAATGAGGTTTTTCTGTTCTTCAATATTAAACAATTGTAGCAGAAAGAATCACCAAAATAACAGCACAAAAAGACTGGCAGCACAATCCGCTTTCTCTGTGGTGACTAATTGGCTAACTTGATTTTAGCTTGTGAATGGCGAATATGTGCAGAACAGCAAGAAATAAAATGTTTCAGTATTAGCTCACAAAAAGCTAGCTGCCAATTAAAACACAAGTTGATTGGCATCATTCAAAATGAACAAAAAGTTCTGCCATTTCTGTTCATCAAAATAAGCCCAAAACGCGCGTTATAAAAGGCCAGAAGTAAAAATAGATGCAAACACCCACACATTTTAAGCAAGGCAAATTTTGAAACGTATTATTTTATTCATTTAACTTGCAAGTATATTAGGGGTCTGGCCTTCCTAAAAGTTCTGTCATACCCCTCAAAAAATAAAATCAGTATAAAGCTACAGTTACATTTTGTAAAGTTTACTCTCTGCTGCAGACCTAGGCAGTCCTAAGTATCTGAACTTCAAACTGCTGCGCTGTGTTGTTTCTCTCACAAACCCCCATATTGGTACAGGTGGCATGGAAGTTGGCAGGAGGAACCATTCTGTTATGCAAAAGGGCCATGGACTGGCACTCATTGAAGTGTTGATTTATGAACAGACTTCAGAGATTTCTCTGGATTAGAGACAAGTTTACCAGTGAGAGTGAATCAAGTACTTAACTACTTCTTTACCGGGACTATCATTACGTGGTTTTGCTGTCAGAATTGCTTTCAACATTAGCTCTAAAACATACACAAAAAATTGAGGTGACATGAAAAGATCTGGTGACTGAAGGCATCAATGAATAATGCTGCCATTATCATGCAGACCTATCCAAGGATCCTCCTGTAGAGGGAATGAAGTTTCAACATGTTCTGAATATCGGGGATGGCAAAGTTTTCCGATATCTGCATTTTCCAAAACTATAGCCTGAAGTATGGAAATGTGCAATGCCAAACCAATCTGGCACCAGAAAAATTACGTAAACGTACACTTGCTTCTTTCTTGGGTTCTTTTTGTGGATCAACCTCCATGTCAGTAGGGTTGTTAGTGACTGGTTCCTCCATCTCATCGCCACTACCAAAAAAGAAGGGAAACTTTTTGGCAACAGACTGGTAAAATTTTAAAAACACAACTAATCCTCAAACTTAATGGATTTTCTTCTTCTTTACACATTACCCACATAGTATTCTGCAGCATCCAACAGTTGGATGGCATCATACTTTAAAAAACATGTTACTGACATGCCTTTTATTATTAATAATAATAAAGATAATGATAATAATAAACAACAGGATTTATATAGCGCCAACATATTACGCAAATGACAGACAAATACAGTCAGTGACAAAGGAGTGGGAGAGGACCCTGCCCAGAAGAGCTTACAATCTAGGAGGTGGGGGAAGTTTCACACAATAAGAGGGGAGATGAGGAGTTGTGGGAAGGAGTGGGGGTTTTGTCCTTATTGTTCATAATGAAAGTCTAAAATAAATGTGATGTTTTTGGAACCATACAGGGCTACCTCATCATGGTGAAGTGATGTAACGGACGCAGTGAGGGTTTCTCACCAACAAGCCAATAGATAGCAAAGCCACACACAATGATGGGCTAGCAGGCATGGGAGGGAACAGAGGATGATTCAGATTGGAATACATGGCGTCCAAAGACTTCAGGTCCCAGGACAGCCTACAGTACATTGGCCTGAGTATGTAGGCAGCAGGATATGTCTGCAATTCTAAGACACAGATTGTATATTTGTATAACAAAGTCTACCATTAGTGAGGGAAACGGATACTCTGATTGCTTCCTTCTGAAAGACAAGCAGAACTTATATATGCCGGCATTCGACTATGCTCTCTCAATGCAGCATGTAATTGACAGAGCCACTAGCACTACAGATAATACTGGCGGTTAACAGAACATTATGTTGCTATGGAAATTTTCCCCCAGTGATTCGAAGACCATTTTTTATCTATTCCAGCAGTGCTTAAAAGATAACTGTACTTTTAAAGTAAAGTACAGATATTCATTGCTACCCATTTGAAATGTAAACGTGAAAGGGATTTTGTTTCTGAGTTTACACCCAGGTCCAGTTCTCATGGAGTACAAAAGAAAACAGGGTCTATTTTTGGAGGGAGGCATATGGAGTCATTTGTATACATTGCACGACCGGAGCCAGGCCATAATGAATGGCACATTCCAGACAGGAAGTGTTATTCACATATACATTGCAGGTGGAGCAGGAATATCTGCATTTTAAATTACAGTTATCCTTTCACTGAGGGGATATATATATATATATATATATATATATATATATATATATATATATATATATAGACAGACAGACAGACACAAACACACACACAGCTGCCATTTCTCAATCCTTTCATTAGAACTAACCTTCCTTCCCGTTCACGCTTCTGCTTGCGAGCATGGCGATCCATCACGCTGGTCTTAGAGCGAGTCTTTTTCCAGGAATAGTAAAACTTTACTAGGCTGGCAATAGATTTATCAGGAAGCTAGAAATAACAAGGAAAGATTTAGTTGGGAGAGAGCAGAATAATTTAGAGGACTTGAAGCAGTTGAAGGCCATAAATTCACCAAGATCGGCACAATACACAGTCACAGAGGTTTATTCACTGCACAGTAAAGCTGTATTCAGATGCAATGATACAACATTGTAAAAGATTAATTTACGGGTATTTCAATAGGGGAATACTTTTTTTTTTCCATATTATGACACACCAATTGAAATTAGTGTCCTGTCTCCAGCATTAGTTACCTTTCATTCATTCTGCCACCACTAGAATCAGCCATTGGGAGGCAGGAAGCCCTGTGCAAAGTCCCAGGTTACTATATTGGAAGACAGCACCGGGCTGCAGACTTTCGTCCATTCCTCCAATGTGAAAGGACTGCGTGGGCCAAACAGCAGCTGGCTGAAATTGGGTCAATCACCAGTGCCGACATTAGAATGTGAAGGAATATGATGGTCCTCTATACTCGGAATGAACAGGTACTTAACTGTGCCATCCCTCATTGGAATTGAAGGGCAAAGAATCAAAAAAGGGTAGTTCACAGTACCTGTTGCAGGCAGGTTTCATTATATTTCAGTTTAGGTCTACCTAACTTAAAAACACACACACACACACACACACACACACACACACACACACTAGACTTGGGATTTAGGGATAACACACAAGCAGGGCATTTCTACAGAAAAAGAAGTCTCCGTCTTACTACAGTCTTGCAAAACGCAATACTAGAAAAAAAAAAAAACACACACACGCTGTCAGGTGATTACAGGTAATCTTGTGCAATGATTGCCAGTTCCGATCTGTAATTGAGTGAACGTGCCAATCACTGTTTTCAGAAGCGTGCAGTACTTACCATCTGCTGGATCCTATGAAACGTTTTTCCGTGAAAGCCAAAAGCTTGTTCAAACAGGACCTTGTCCTCTACAGTCCATTCATCAGGAAATGGGGTGAAGTTAGGTAAGTCTGCCAGTGATTTCTCTATGTTATGTTTGTGCCAGAACAGCATGCCAAGTGCCTGCAAGGGAAGCACGTAAGTGTAAGCCGGAGCTGTAAGATGCTTCATAGACTTAGCAGCCAATGTTTACATGCAAAGAAATGAGAAGAACACTGGAGGTACAATAAAAGATCTGAGAAGTACATAAAAAAAGATCACACCTGCCTAAGATTGGACAAAATATTAAAATGTAGATATACATACACAATATATAAAGCCCAGGAAAAGACCAAGTCTCTTTAAACTCCCAATGAACTCTAAAGTGTGAGCACATAAATACTATTGGGGGATGATAAAATCTGACATATCTTTCAGCTCTTTCTAAGTATCACAGGGAAAAACTTAATTAGGCCATCATCTTGCTGGGACTAGGGGGGCATTACAAAGTGATGCCAAATCCTACCATAGTCCTTAGGTTTGTATATTGGTCACTGCGGGCAAATTGCCAGACTGTGAAACCAAGAAAAGACCCCTGGACCAGCAAGCTTCCTTCTGATCTGACCTAACAGAAACAAATGCGTGGAGACCTAAAGAGTTCAGTTTTGATTTCTTGGCTCAGACTATAATTATGCATGGCTTAGAAATGTGACTGATTCTGATGAGCCCTTAATTCTAGCACACTTGCTGTAGTTAGAGTCTCCAGGTAGCGTTTGATAATGTAGAAAGCTGTACTCACCAACATCCTGGCTTTTTTTTTTTGCAATCCCACCAAAGGAAACACCTACATGGCTATAATGGTCCCTATGTTTTCCCTTCCTATTTGTCCTTATGTCACCATAATGAGAGCAATATTCTACTTCCCTGCAGTGTAGAATCAGCAATGTAAAGTCATCAGGTTCAGGAAAAACATTTCAACAATGCTCAATGTTGTCAACGTTTACCATTAACTTTTAAGGCTAAATTTACTTCCATTGCTGCAGAAAAGTTGTACGTTGGTATTCTATTAATTTTTACATGAAAATATTTTTTTGTGTGCAACTCTGAAAACAAAACATTTACTGTTTGGTAACAAACTTTTCTTCAACCTGTTTCCCCATGTAGTGTTTTATTGTTATTCATTAAGTATGATCTATTTAATAAATTCATGCACCCCACAGTTTTAACATTGGGGAATCACAGTGCCCTGCAGGTAAAACAATATCTAACACACTTGGAAGTGCCGAATAGCAGTGGAGCTTCTAACTGTGCATGAAATGGTTTTCACTTGCCAGCAAGCAGAGAGGTAAGTTGCCTCTTTTCTAGAGCTGGATTTTTTTTATATACTACATGGTCAAGTACTTAAATAACTGCAATCACATGGGAAAAAAAATAAATAAATACCTGCTCCATGTTATATCCATGCTTTTCTTTAGCAACAGAGATATATTCATCCACTAAAAAGCAACAGAAAAGTTTCAGTTAATGAAAGTGTTCCATATCATTTGGATACATTAGAATGCATCAGTACAGTGTTTCCATAACAAGCCCTCCGGGTCTATTAACATATCTTTTAGCTCTTTCAAAGTATCACAGGGGAAAAATGATTTTGGCTCATTTAAAATCTTAACTGAGAAAGTTCTATAGTTAAATCATATTTACATTTTTGTAATAGGGTAAAGTCTACAATAAATGGCAAACTAGCCCCAAGAAGCGTACACCGAACATTAACAAGAGTCCCACTCGATCAGTTGATGGCAATGATATATTCCAAACTCAGGCAGTTATTTTGTGGGGCAGTACTGCCTGATAGTCAGCCAGAAATAGAACCTGCACCCCAGAGATTGTGGCAACATTTCAACTGAAGTCAATTTCATAATATAATGACCTGTGACAAGGAGCTTTTAGCTTTAGGGCAGGCAGCACAACAGCTAGAAGTAAACTAAACTGGGTACAGGGTGCAAAGTTTGCCTCTCCACCTTAAGTGTTAGTATCTGTTGGTCATTTTCAACCCCTATTTGATGTACAGCACTATGTAATATCTTGGAACCATATAAATACTAATACCCGCCATGGGCAAGCAAACTCAAATACCTTCTGTCTGTCACCCCGTTACATTCTGACAAAGTCAACAATGAAAACCGATCTCTGCTGGCATGGTCAGTTTGCATCCTTCTTCTTCTTCTGCTTAGAAGATACAGAATACAATGTGCAGAGGAGACATTGTGATGATTCCCTCCTATTGTGTGTTACTTTCCCCACTTCCAAGATTGTAAGCTCTTCAGGGCAGGGTCCTCTTCTCCTGTGTCACTGTCTGTATTAGTCTGTCATTTGCAAGCCCTATTTAATGTACAGCGCTGCATAATATGTTGGCGCTATAGAAATACTGTTTATTCTTAATAATAATGATGATTGTGCAGTTATGTGATTACACAATAAATGCTGAAAAACCTCTTGGACTGTAAGCTCTTTTGGGCAGGGTCCACCCCTCTTCCTTTGTCACAGTTTGTATCTGTGTGTCATTTGCAACCCCTGCTTAACAGACAGAACTTCATAATGTGTTGGAGCTAATAAATACAAAGAATATAAAAAGCATAGCATAGTCACTGCATTACATTGAACAGTACAGGGAGTGGGTTTACAAATGCTTAGTCGACTGCAGTATTCAAAAGCTGAAAATGAACTTTTTTCACACAAATGTTTTGGCATAAAATAAGTCTGCCACCTAGTGGCAAGATGCCTGAAGTGTGCACATTCCAGGTATGGTCAGCAATGCACCCTCAGCATTTCAAGAATTTATAGATTTACACAGCTCTGGTACACTGGAGTCCATCAGTAATTGCTCAGCTTGCACAACATTTTTAAAAAATACCATACATTATAAGTATTTTTGGTATATTTAGACTTAAAAAAATGCAGGGAAAGAAATTAATGCCTAAGCAGTACAAATGGTATAGAGAGCAAAGCTTTACATAATAGGATGTTATTGGTCTTTACTTACATTTGGCTTCTGACAAATTCTTGTTAGGAGACCATACTAGCATGCCTAGGTTCTCACGTTCTTGACAGGTTTTTGCCACTTCTAAAAAAAAAAAAAATAAAAAAAAAATGAATAAGGTTTGTACGATTCAAGTTTTACATTGTAAAATAAACGCAGAACAGTAATGCAGTTATAACAGGACATTCAGAAGTTCTAAGACAAACAAGTTGCTAAATTATTTAGAATTACAATATATGGATATTTTAAGGAGGAAAACTTCATCCGTTTGGAAAGAACTGGGAACACAAATGAGAATCCCCAATTCCGCCCATCTCTGTTCACAACTTGCAAGGTAAGCAAACAACAGAGTGTTCTGCAAATATTATTAAACATGATTTATCTAGCGCCAACATATTATACAGCGCCATACATTAAATAGGGCAGTGATCAGATAAGATTTTGGAAGACACAAAGCATCAACATTAAAATCAGGTAATTATTTTCCAGGCAAAAGAATTACAACACACAAGGAACCTATAGCACAGACAGATGCTGCTGGTAATAGGATAGGGTTGAGATAATGACATTTAGATATGCGATCATACAAATATTTTAAACAAATTGACCTTTTCTATGTACAGTCCCATGAAGTCCTGGAGACCTCAATGGATTTTGATCATTTGAAAATGGTGCATGGTCGGCTAGGAGTGACTGGTAGAATGTATATGTACTTTCAGAGAAAAAAAAGGGAAGAGAGAGGTCAGGATCCAAACTTTTAGGCTAAGTTTGCACTGACCATGAGGATGCAATGAGTTTCATGCTTCCTCGTGCTAAGCAACCGCCGACTCTCGGGATACGCTACATGAAGCTTCTCCCCATAGAGAATAAATGAGTACTGAATTCAGCAAAAATATATCAAACCCACAACCCTGGTTTTTGTGACAATTAGAAAAAAATGCATTGCACAACACAGTGTTGTGTTAACATAAAAAAGAAAAGTTGCTATCATTTTGTGCCTCTAGGGGGCAGTGTGATTGTATTCACAGCTATATAGACCAGAACTTCTATGCAAAGCTGAATTAAAAATCACTGCACCCTGGCCCTCTCCAGTTTAAGTGCCTGCAAACTAAATGCTTTGCATCCCCCAAATCCACTAATTGTTCCATCTGAAGCGTGTTCATTATCTAATAAAAAGTTAAAAGGTCCATCTACCAAAACTATTTTTTCTAGAAAATAAACCCCCTAAAGGTTTATGTATAGAGAGACATTGGGTGATGAGCTCTCTGCAAACACATAGATGGAACTGTGTATCAGAATATTAATAATTAATACATTCATGCTTTTCCCTGGATCTTTAATTTTATTTAAGGATTGATATTAAAGAAATGGGTGGAGGAGGGTTGACAGCCAAAAGATGAGAAAAAGCTTACAATGGCAGATAGGTCTCTGGTGATCCAAGAAAGGACAGGTGATAGATAATGCAATGGAAATATGACTTTGGGCAACTGATTTACAATCACAATTTCACCGGTTGCTACAGTGAGATTCTTGTAAGAACATTTTAACCATGCAAAGGTACCCACAGGGTTCCCATAACTGCAACACATGCACAAAAAGTGCTGTAATGCAGAGCTCATCTGAGAATTTCTTGTGTTCTGCAATCTTGCACAATGCAAAATAACAAAGCCAGAGTGAATGAGCCCTCAGGCTTTGCAATCTGGGCATCAGATAGCAGTTTCCAAGTGCCGTTTTTACACAGATCTTTTACCTTCACAATACAAGAAACAAACGGCTGAGCTGTAAGAAATCAGAGCAAGACACCTGGGCTGATCAGCAAAGATGGAAAGAACAATATTTTCCAATGTATTGCTACGACTAAAAAATTAATTAAGTTAATGGGAACTGTGGTTAAGCCTTTCTTTCCTATTACAGAACTTTTATATTAAGTTGAAATTAAATATGAAATGCTATAAAATAATTTATTGTTTTATTTACAGCCAACAGATGGAGCTCTAGTATTCTTTTACCGAAATTTTTGCTGTAGGAAATCTATGGCTTCCAGCAGCTGTGATTCTTTGCTCGCCAAAGGGCTCAATGTCAGATTTGCGTCAAATGGAGCTGTTCATAGTGCTCTGAGAATCCTTTTGCCAAGGAGCTGAAAAGAGAATGTTGATTGGAGGAGCGGTGAGAGTGACACAGATGAGCTGATCACCGTTTTCCTTTTCCTTCAAGGTCCAGTAACTTGCTAGGGGTGGGTATATCACAGCCTGGGCACAGAGGAAGAGAACTACATTGTGTTGGCAACCATTCATCCTGGAAGACATTTTGTTGTAACCAGCACTAAAGCAAAGGTGTTTTTATTGTATCTTGGCGGTTTTGGGTTGGAGTTCGGCTTTGGACAAAGAAGGGAGAGGTAAATCAATGTGCGTTATCCAACAGCATTTTAGTGCATTTCCATTGGATTCAGTGGAAAACAGCAAAAAGGTCAGGCCAGATGATGCCGATGTCCTCCAGCCAGGAAGTGATGTGAGATCTATCTGACCGAGATACTTACAGGTGTTCAGAGAAATCTTAGTAAGCAATTTCAGCACAGTAGAGAAGCCTGAAGTTTTTAGTACATGCATAAAATTACATTGCAAAGTTTAGCTCGGAAAAAAAGTAACAAAAGCAATTGTGAATTAACATCAAGTTCGCTTAGTTAACATAGACAGAGATTACAATCCAAAAATGTGCAAGTCAATCTGCTGTTGTTCTTTATTAGCTTCCAAGATAATATGCAAAGCCAAAGCTAGGTGACATATACAGCCCATTTTGGCAAGCTTTCTCCTTACTAGGCTAATTTTTTAAAATTACAATTAAGATTTAAAATAAAATTCCTCTGCAGCACTAAGTTTTTTTGTTCTAGCAACATTCAGCAGAAAAAGCGGAGTCCCACTATATTTACATACAGGCCCGGTAAAATAGCTCTTCTGATTCAGTAAATGAATGAAGGGTTAATGTCAACTATTTTTGGGCGAGGTTTTGGAGGGAGGTTAGAACAGAGATGGCTGATTTGATAGGAGGCCTCAAGTGTGGTGATCCCTGATTGCTTCCTTTAATTGTTAAAACTTGCCGAGCTGCACATTTGCAGCTCAGCATTAGTTGCAGGGATAACCGGAACATCCTGGCTTCCCCACTGCAGCTGCTGAATGAAATCCTAAATGTCTCTGTAGAAATGTCATTATCTCAGCTTGGCCAATCCGGATGGCCAAATTGAAGAACGAAGGAAAAAAAATAAATAAAAAAACATGGCAGTGCTTGCACGGAATGGGGGCAGGCAAGAATTAATAGTGTTTATTTCTGTGAGAATTAAAGCTGATGCATTTCTTCTGTTCATAAAATGCCCAAAGCAGTTTAGCTTTAGACAGGTCCACTTCACAGTGGTTGGTAATAATTTTGCTGATTGATCAATTCGTGCAGCCAAAATGAAGTGAATGCATTTCCTATAAAAATATTCAGAAGGGGGAGAATAGATGGCGCCACTACCGATTTCATTCTAAAAAGTTTTACTTCCCTGGTTGTCATGGTAAACAGACTTCTTCAATCGCCAACACAGAACAATTAAGCAGATTATGAAGCCAGCAGACTTTAGTCCACATTTCCAAATCTGCATGCTTGTTTCAGGGTCAGAGAAGTAAAAGTAATGAAGCCACTGAATCATAAAAGTCAGACAACTACAATTTTCAGGTCGCTAATGGCAGCCTCCACCGGCACATTATCAGACGAGTTTCCTTGACTTCAAAAAAGCAACAACAACAACATTGACGATATACAATACAGAATGTAGAGGTGTGTTGATGTGGAGATGTTGCAACCAGATGGCAGCTTCTGTTCTAATTGTACAACTAAAGGGACGCAAGGCAACACGTTTTTCAGGGCAAAGGTGGCCGCACACAGTCCTGTAAAAAGAAGGCCATGCAACTGATCATGTCTATGTATTATACAACTTACCTTTCTTCCGATAGAAAAATACTCCCCTTGCCGCTCTCTCCACTCCTCCGATGGCCTACTAATGACTTCCCCACTCATAACCTCATCTCACGCACGGCTTCAAGACTTTTCTAGAGCTGCCCCGACTCTCTGCAATGGTCTTTCTTATGCTATTCGGCTTGCTACTACTTTTTGCTCATTTAAAAGCTAACTCACCCATCTTTTCATACTTGCCTACCCGTCTTCTTTTGTCTCCTAAACCCTCACGCCTTACCCACCATTCTATATCCCCCTCCTATTGTGTGATACTTCCCCCACCTCTCAGATTGTAAGCTCTTCGGGGCAGGGTCCTCTCCTCCTCCTGTGTCACTGTCTGTATCTGTCTGTCATTTGCAACCCCTATTTAATGCACTGTACTGCGTAATATGTTGGCGAATATTAATAAATAAAATTAATAATAATAATAATAATAATAATAATAATAATAATAATACAACAATGCAGCAAAAAGCAATTCTTTTGGATGTGGAGATTATTGCTCAGGGACAGATAGCAAAAAGTCTTCTCCAACCAATACCTGGTAATTCCACTTTTCTGCTGAGCTTTTGCCATGTGTGTGCAGCATTCAGTCGCTGGACAAACTGGGGCAAACACCGAGCATGTCACCCCAAACAGAATTTTAATTGCTCTCAGAGAAAGTTCAAAACAAAGATCTACCTGCCCCTGCATGTTTCACCCTGGATGGGCCTAGTGATGGTGTAAAAGATCAGAGCAGTGGGAATCTTCATTGGGGACTCTCACGATCCATGTTGGGAGCAATAAAATGTTATTTGGGATGACATTATTGGTGTGCACACCAGTGTCCTGCTACATGTGCAACAAATTCAATTGCACCTACGCCTCACAGCACTGGAGTTTGATCATCCATGTCTTTGGTAAGAAATTCACGACAGGTCACAGCAAAACAAAAGCCATTTTCCCCCTAATTTGCCACCAGAACACTTTACCTTTATCACAGCAACGGCCACCAGAATCATAAAGTCATAAACCAGAACCGAGACCAATATCCCATCCAACAAAGTATTTACAATTTGTAAAATATACCTAAAAGTAGCAACATAGCGTTCGGTTTAGACAACTCAAAACAGGAAACGTAAAAATAGCTCAGCTCAATAACTGGAGAAAATCAATTCTTTCTCAAGTTGTGTCAATACCGGAGAGAAAATAAAATGCTTTATAAAAGGCAGAGAGCTTTCCACTAGTATTGAGGTCACAAATGCATGACAGTGGTAAGCAAGCTTATCGTTGTCTCTGCTGTATGTAGCCTGGGTTAAAAAAAAGTTGTCTTAATAAAAGGTCAGTTATAGGCTGAAATGTAATTAGTCCATGCATGAGGAAACCCATGGGAATAATGGGATTTGTTTGTCAGCCACATGCAATGGAAAAATCTAGTTGTTTAGAGTTCCGTTTAGTACATCGATTTGTATCCATTTTCCAAGCCGTTGCAGCAAATACTCTGCACTGAGCCTGCAATTGTATGGTTTATATTAAAAATGTAGAGCACCAGAGGGAACCTTTGCTGCCCTTCATGGGGAGAACTTCAGGCGATCCCTGTCACATGACCTGTCAAAATCCTGCAGATTTCCTTCTTCAATTAAAGTTTACTTATTGTTTTTCTTGGCTTTAACAGCATTTGTATTTTTTTTTTATAAAGAAATAGGGGCGGATGGGTTGATTCTTTACTGTTTAATCTTCCTTTAGCGTACTAAACTACTTCCCTGTATATGCATTTCCTGCATTAGTGCTTGAAGAATAAAATACTGCAGAACTGTTACAACATAGGAAATAGGAGGGTCCAAAACAGCATAGTAAATATAGAGGTGCAAAACAAGATATTACTTATATTAAATCAGAATTTGCACATTTAAGAAATGTATATGAAAGAATTGCATAGCATCATGATTCAGTTTTATTGAATTACCAGCACAAAGAAGCTATAAATAATTATTTCAAAGAACTTCCAGAGCACAGCAAGTATGTCATTGTATTTCTAGGCTGGTATTATCAGGATATTTGTGGGTGTTGAACGCATTTTCCTTCGGGAACATACATTACAATGCAGAGTTCAGCTATCTTGCTAGCAGTGCTGCTGCAAATCTGTGGACTGTCTGTGCTCTTGAAATCCTCTTTTTTTATTGCTAAGGAAATGATGTGTTTCAGTTCTAGTTAAAGATGCGCCGACAGCCATCAATGGCTTCACCGGCTGAGCACATGGTCTTATAGAGGAAGTAGCCAGCAAAAAAATGAATGTGTTAGCTCCAGATAAAGAATAAGCAAGCAACGAATCTGTGTGTATAGAAGAACAAGAATATTCACAGCAAGGTCATAGAAACATCACTTCTACAATAGCAAGGACAGTCCGGAAGGCAGCGTTCTGTGTGTTAAATATATAACGGGGTTATTGTAACCCAATGGAGGTTAAAAAAAATGTCAATGTTTCTCAGACAAAGGGAGAAACAAATAATGTAAAATTCTGAAAGAAGATTGAATGACGCAGGATTCTGGGAGTGCACATTGTACTTGGAATATTTTAAAACCCCTGAACACTTTGCCATGATTTTTGAAGTAACATTGAGA
>NC_092869.1:41035393-41045688 GCF_032062135.1 Pyxicephalus adspersus
AAAGCACAAGAGTAATTCAAGGCATCATAACCACCCTCTGTGAGGCTCACGCTCACCATATTGCCAAGTGGGTGGGAGGCTAGTTTCACAGAATACACAATGCTGGAGGAGTTCTGCAGAGAGAAAAAAAAGTGACTGACTATATTGGCTGCAAGCATTTAGCATTTGCATGGCTCAGGAGTCACTGTGAAGATATAGAACTGCCATTGTGTTTGCTTCAAGTCATAGAACAAAAACAAACGGTTAAAGGTTTCTTTTGATTTACATGAATATGAACAGATTGATGAAAATTGGCAAAAGAGATAGGAGGCATTCACTTTTCACATTACCATTTGCTAGGGGGAATGGAGTGGACAAATTATCATACTTGGGGTGCAGCGCTTTGAGACGTGCTGCCATTAGAAGATCAGTGGATGGTAAAACACAAAATTTGCAGCAGATTTGGCCATGTGTACTAGGACTTGTGCCTTAGAGATTGTCCGATGGGCAGGAACATTAGACACTGCATAGAAAGCAATGATTGATGTTCCCACTATATGTGTTGCTACAATGCACCGCTGAGCGCATTTCTGCCAGTCTGTCTGCGTGCTCCATTCAATGTAATGAATAGGGTCAGTGTCTCAACAGACAGCTGTGCAGATGGCTGTCTGTTGCCATATTATATTGAGAAAAAAGGAAATGGATAAACTTATTTTTTTTTTATTTAGGCATTTTGCATTTGTTTTGTAATTAAGTCACTAAACCGCACCAACCAACATACCTGACGCAAAAGCACCATTCACCTTTCTCAAAAACATGACCACAAGCTATACAATGCAAAGAAACAGAATAATCGCTTGCAAACATATAGCCTAATAGACCGTATGCTGACCATGAGAAATGCAAAGAGGCCAATTTATGCAGAACTGAAACTGTCACCTATAGCAACAAACAAAAATCTTCACTTTTTACGTTTCGTATGTAAAAGTGAATTAAAGACAATTGGCTATCAGGGGCCCCCAGTTATGTTATGGCTTTGATTAGCTTTCACAATTATGGACATTCGACTGACATCATTATATTGCGTGTTGCATTAAGGCAGCCTGTTGTAAATAAATGGCCTGCCAACACACCCCAAAACAATTAAAAAAAAACTAAAAGTACAAGACTAATGTATACAAGAATGCAACATGTTAGCAGGGTTATTGCTTGTTGTCCTGAAGCACTCATCTTACAATGAGGAGTTGTGTGTTCACAGAGATAAAGTCCCAGCAGATACACAAAGGAACTCGTCCTACAGGCTTAGCCATAGTGCAAAGCGGCACAAAAACCCCATAGCCAATGAAATTTTAGCTTGCTGAAATAAGATTAGTACACAAGAAATGCTGACTGGGCTGAACGAGTTTCTGCAGTTTGCTGTATTGCATAGGCCAGGCTGTTCCCTATCAGCAGGAGGAGTCTTGGAGCTCTGTGCTGCCATTCACAGCTGAAAGAGTTGCAGCCTTGATACACAATGACAAAAGGCATTCTGGGACTTGTAGTTCTATGAATCCATGACAAAGGCAGACCTGTGCTGCCATGGTCTTCTATATCAATTTAGGCAAATGGACGTTGAGACCTTTGCATGAAAATATAAAAAAAGCTTTCGTCCTCTGCAAACAACCCCTAGAGGTTATACCATCCAACGTTGTCACATGAACAGTTAAACAATGCAATACAATAAAAGGAACAGTTTCCTGAGAAAACTATCATGTGCTCCAGCAGTCTAGGTGGCACGTTTGCAGAACACGTTTTGCTAGCCTGCTATACTTTATATGAACAGTAGGTGAACGCAGAAGAAAGTTTATTTTCTTCCTTCCATCCTTATAAATATCCAGCAAAACCTTGCATTCAAGATGTCATCTCAAAGCAGAAAAACCCCCAGTTAGTCCCCTGTAACCTGGTTCAGGTATCCCACCTCTGGACCTATTTGTATCTGTTACAGCCAGTTCACACAAGCCCAGATCTCCAAATAACAAATGAACAATCAATAATATCAAGATAATGTAAACTTTTTGCTACAAATTTCTCCAAAGTGCAGCACACAGAATTCACAAAATTCATAGCAAGTGAACAAGCCCATAAGTCATTACTGCAAAAAGTGAAGGCCAAAGAAAGCACATGAGTTTTTAAAGATTATTTAAACGTTTAGGGTTACCCTATGGCTTCATGTATGACAAAGACTTCAAAAGGATTTCAAATCAGTATTTTCGGGCTCTTCCCTATTGCCATGGGGCAGTAATGATCGGGTCACTTCTAGCTGGACTTCATTATGAATATTGAGCATGGACTTAACTTAAATCCCCCCCCCCCCCCCGCCCCGTAGGTAAGCAAGGACTGGTATGCTGTGGTGTCACTTTTTTAAAAGGCATCCAAGCCAAATATCAGGACTGTTGCATTGGGCAGATCAGGTCTGTGAATCGCCCCTGGTCTGTTATTGCCCACATGGGCACTACAGACTACATTCCAAGTGTTCATAGCCATTTAAGGTGCCGCTTTACCCATCGGATGTTGGTCACCTCCACACTTCCCTTGCCAGAGATTGCTGATACATTGCCGATACATTGTTAATTAATTGTCAATCAGTTTACTAATTCTTTTATCTGGCCACAGGAAAGAAAATATAAATTTCATCACAGAGGCTTGGCATGGTGAAATAGAGATGGGACGTGCAAGAAGAAGATGATCTCAGTTCAGCTTTAAAGGATGCAGAGATCTGGCCCTGCAGCCTAGGGCCCCTATAATCCCCTTTCTACGCAAAGAAACTGGGAGATAGATAGAAGGTGGAGCTTGTGGTGGCCTGGGGCAGGGATAATCATTATGGTTTAATACTGCCGATGTAGAATAGGGGGGGGCTACGCCACTGTGGCCTGATTCTGCATTTGGATATTTTATAAAGGGGGGGTCTAATTTATATTTCTTTAGATAGCTGTGAATTTACATGTGCAAATACAGTTATGCTGTGGGGACATTTGCAGGGACGTCATGTTCTATACAGCTACCTACAAATATCAAGACGTGCAAAGAGGCAATGAACCAGTACCAGGTATAGGGGGATTCCTAGAAAACCTATCTTTAGAGTACTGATGTCATGATCACACAACAGAAAACTTTTTTTCAGTTACAGAAAACCATACCTGGCTGTCTATAGGAATGGAAAGTTATTTAAGAAAACTGAAACTACAAAAGGTTTGTAAATTGGTTATACAGAGTGATCGGATGGTCCTATGTGCAATGCAGCCCTATAATCAACGTTAAACTTTTGTTCTGCAACAACTGCAGAATACGCAGTACATAAAAGAGGTTTATTACTGGTGCAGGCATACTTAAAGGACAATAATATCAAGATAATGTAAACTTTCTGCTACAAATTATTAAACAGCACAGCATCCAGATATCATTGAATTCCAATGATCGCAATGAAAAAGTATAAAAGTGTTCCAATACTTGAGCCCGGCCCTGCTCTGGACTGAACATACAGCTGGATATTACAATATTAAGGATAATAAAATATTCACACTGTAAATGCTGCCTGATTATCATTAATAAAACATTTTCTGCAGGTTCAGTATTAATTATTATCACTGTGGGCTGCAATGATAACACTATGCCCAAGTTACAAGTTTAATAATGCAGCTTGATAGATTTATTAATAAGATGAGCGAGGATATAAATCTAACCAAAGTGAAAATGAAGATCCACAATAAAATCATTATGGGATGATAATCTCTGTAACCTGTGAAGACCTTGAATGGCAACACATTTATTAACAACAATGATACAATCCGCCTGATAAACAATAGTCACAATATACGTTCTGTGTATAGCCAACTATAACCGGATAGAATAGCAAAGGGTTTAAACATCAGAAGGAATCCTGTTAGGGATTTTTCTTCACTTCCTGTCCCAGTGAAGATTTACTTTCACTTCCTGTTATTATTATTACTACACAGTATTTATATAGCGCCATCATATTACGCAGCGCTGTACTGTCCTGTTCCAGAGAAACAAATTTAAGGAAAGCCTCTAAACATGAGGGGTATCAGACAGCTGACACTGGAACAGGTGTTCTAGCTGGAAGATTTACTCACATCCTGTTCTAGTGGCAGCCATAAAATTTGGGATTGTGCACCATGTCTGTCCAATAGAGAGGGTGCACCTATGTAGCAGAGGTTATATATATTCTCTAATCTATGGGAACACTGGTGATAAGGTTTCGGTGCGTTTACCACTTCCTCATGTCAGGAACTGCTGCGTCTTGGAAGTGGCTCCATAGGGAATGAATTTGGGAGGCAGGGAGTAGTACCAATACAACTCATGGCCAGCTGTTAAATGTGTTTTTAAGAACCAACGCTGTGCTGTGGTGATAGTGACCGAGCATGTAGCAAGGTGCTAGCCACCGGGATCCATTAAAGACTGCCTAATCCTGCTGCAGACCACAACTTTCCTTTACTCCAAAAAAAAGTTTTGGCTTTACTTTGGCTATACTTTAATAATTCCAACCTGCAAAGGGCATATCCACAACAAATTCTAATAATTAAGATATTTCTATGAATAATGGTCATCTGTAGAGTCTGTATATACCGCAGAAAATGACATTACTTTGAATAACCTGCAGCTGCAACAGATTATAAATATCACAGTTTTACCAATAATGATTGGAGGAGGGTACAAGAGCAGAAGATATGATATACATACAAAAAAAATATGAT
The DNA here is from genome assembly GCF_032062135.1 of Pyxicephalus adspersus. Classification (NCBI taxonomy): domain Eukaryota; kingdom Metazoa; phylum Chordata; class Amphibia; order Anura; family Pyxicephalidae; genus Pyxicephalus; species Pyxicephalus adspersus. Next base: position 41,040,124 of record NC_092869.1, read on the forward strand.
ATGATAAATGTACAACCTGTGATCACAATTATATTAAGTAAGGTTAGTAATTGGCACATATCATGTGATCATTACAATATCAGTAATAGCAATTATATCTGCACAAGGTGAAGAGTAGTATTTCTCAACATTTTTTACAAGGAGGAACCCTTATTTTTAATCAGGGAACTCCTTTTAGAAATAATATATCCACAGCTCACAGTATATTAGTGGGGTGGTCAGTGGTAAGAATTCCCCTCACATTGCTCCTGCAGATTGACATCAATAATCTTTTTGGCTCTTACACTGACCTGAGAGGCACAAACTGCTCATTGCTCGAGGAACCCCCAGCAACCTCTGGAGGAACCCTAAATTTCCACAGAACCTCCATGTGAAACATTGCCCCAATATGTAGCTCCAGTGTTATGAATATGAAACCCCAGGCAACCTCTGGAGGAACTCCGGTGTAGAAGATAAGGGCAATTACATGTAATACTAATATGAGAGTGCAGAGACTGCAAAATGGGAGAATTACAATACACTGATCAGTACAAATACTAAGATTAAGGTGCAGAGGATAAGGAGGAGAATTATAATAGTACTGATCAGTAATAATCAGTACAAAGGATAAAAGTAATATCAGGGTGCAGAGACAGCAGATGAGGATAATTAGAATAGTACCGCTCAGCGATGATAATTGTAATCTGCAGGGGTAGAAGGTTCAGCAAATGACTGTAGTTGTGATGAATAAATATTATTGCTTTTTTCCCCCTATTATTTATATATTATATATCCTGTTCAATACAGACAACATTTGTAACATATAAATACCAATATTATAAAACAGAGGCCCTTGGTGCCCCCATGCATGTCTCATGTGTCCCCTGATCCCCTCCATTCCCATGTATATCTTTCTTTGTTTTATAAATATTGCGGTGTTATTTTCCTTTTTCTGTATACCAAAATAAAATGTTTGTGTTATTAAAAAAAAATGCCCATAAAAGTCAGCAGAAGAGAATAATGGTTGTAGAACAGCTTAGGAATGGCTGATGTATTCCAATATTACTTAAAATAAAGATATATATCAAGCTCTAAATATTAAACAGGAAATCCAACATTGCTTGGTGGGAATTTTCCAGGTCCATGTGTTTCCCACCAGGGAATCAGTTGCTGCCAACAACACGTGGACCTGGAAGTGTTTGAGGAAATTCCCTGTTTTATAAATAGAGATCATTGAGGACAGTATAAATAGTAGTAATATTAGTATATAGAAGTAGCAGATGATGGGGATAGTAGTAGTACAGGACATTATTGATGGGATTAATGATCGGAAGGAGGAGGTTGCAGCAGATGAAGGAGGAGCACAGCATTAGAGTGCAGCAAGTGCTGCTGAGTTCGAGGCTACCACCGAGCCTGCAACAACAAGGCAGAACTTACCCGGGTCGAAGTCCGGTACCACGGCTTGGTACTGGGGGCCCACCCTCATGCCGCCGCCACCTAGGAGACCGGATAAGAAGAAGATGGGGTCAGATTTTGAGGGGGCGACCTATCAAGTTAAAGGGGGCGAGGGGAGAGTTCGAGGCTACCACCTGACCTACCCTGCTCATCATCGCTGGATGAGGTCGAGCTGCCTTCCTCCCACGAGTTGCTGCCGTGCCCGTTTGGGGCCAAACTTTTATTGCTGGCGACGCCGCCCCGACCTCTTCTCTTGCCCGATACCTCCGCTGCCCCCTTTTCGATCATGGCTGGCAATGGAATGGTGGGGGTACACCGCTGAGGTTAAAAAAAAAATGACGAAAATGGAGTCCCAAGGTTGTCCCAGATGGAGCCCTGAGAGGATGGAGTCGGTATCCTGCCGGTTCTCGCCCGTACTTGCCGCCCAAAGTCACCCACGACAACTTTACTTCACATCGCCACCCGCACTAGCCACTCTGCCTCAGCCACAGCAGCTGAGAAGGGGGAGAGGACAACCTAACCGCTGCCCCCTCAAACCCCGCCTTTCGCACGAATCTATTGGCTCGATGAAAATTTTGGAAACAAGCCTCTCTTTCTATTGGCCTATCTCCCCGTCAGTCAAATCAGTTGCCGGCGCTTCCGTTCGCTTGGTTTGGTTGAGCCGCATCCCCTCACTATGGGCTTTTAGAATCTCTACGCCCCTTGATATCAGTGTCTTTTTTTCTTATTGTGGAAGAAAGGAGGTTTATTCGTCAAAAAGGCGCTTAGGTTAGCCCGGATGAATTAAAGTCGGGGAGAAAGAACGAGAAAAGGGCGCGAGGGGGAGTTTTGAGGTGTTAGGGAGACTTTAAATGAAATTAAAAAAAAGAATTAGAAGTGCTGAGGGACTACTTTTTCTCACTGGGGCGGAGGGATACATAGAGCAGACTTCTTTTATCCCTTGATAAAATGAATAAAAAAAAGAGTGAAAACCCATTCATGGGATGCAATGCTGCAGAATTGGGGCAGATGGTGATGGAGGAGAAGTTTTAAGATGAGGGACTGAATACATTTCATATTACAGCCTTTAGAAAAGCTTGCTGTTATCCTCCCTGTGCCATGGCATGGCAGGGGATTCTCCAATCCAGAGAGAAACTTGTGGAATGGATGCTTAAAGCCATCAATACAACCCACAGTATAGCCATTTCAATATTTTGTATTAAAATAGATAAAAACCAGAATATTTCCAGATGGCAGCTACTTTTTATGGCCTATGTAACACACTTCCTATCTTAGGGTGACAACGTCCACCGTGGTGTCTCCATGAAAGGACAGTGTGGTCACCCTAGGTTACTAACCAAGACACCTCCCACTTTCCTTATCTTAAGATAACAAAAGATAGAGAAGGCAGCTTGTTTGAGATTTCCTAGATTGTAAGCTCTTCGGGGCAGGGTCCCCTCCTCCTCCTGTGTCACTGTCTGTATTCGTCTGTTATTTGCAACCATTATTTAATGTACAGCGCTGCATAATATGTTGGTGCTATCCTGTTTATTATTAATAATAATAATAATATTAATAACAAGGTGACAAGGACGCTGGGTTTCTATTATTTTTAATAATAATAAACAAGATTTTGATAGCACCAACATATTTCGTAGCGCTGTACATTAAATAGGGGTTGCAAATGACAGACAGATACAGACTGTGATACAGGAGGAGGAGAAGACACTGCCCTGAAGAGCTTACAATCTAGGAGATGGGGGAATTAGCACACAATGGGAGGTGGATATGGAATGGTGGGGAGTAGTGGGGGTTTAGGAGACAGAAGAAGATAGGTGAGTATGAAAAAATGGGTTTTGAGTGCTCTTTTAAATGAGCAGAAAGTAGGAGCAAGCTGAATCGTACGAGCAAGACCATTCCAGAGAGTCGGGGCAGCTCTAGAGAAGTCTTGGAGCCGTGCGTGTGATGAGGTTATGAGTGAGGAAGTCATTAGTAGGTCATCTATCAGGATCAATGTGTAATTGTATTTGCAGAAAATGTACTAAGCCTGCAAAAAGAGAACAAAAGATGATGGTAAATATATGTATAAGGCACCATCATATATCAAAGCGTTGTACACAACCTGCGTATATAAGAGGTTTAATTGTAAGCTCTTCGGGGCAAGGTCCTTCCCTCCTGTCTGTGTTTGTCTGTCATTTGCAACCCCTATTTAATGTACAGCGCTGTGTAATATGTTGGCGCTATATAAATCTTGTTTAATATAATAACAATGACAAAGGAAGGGAGGAGGACCCTGGCTAACAGAGCTTACAATCCAAAGCAGCCATCACAGCCAAGAACTAAGAGGTTCTGCAGCAGCTCCTTTAGATCTCTTTTCCAGGTCCTCTTTAAGATGGCTCAGAGAGGAAAAGAACCCGAGCCGAAATAAATAGAAAGGAAATATCTCCTCGCAGCCAGACAGCTCCCTATTGGTCGGTTCCTTTGGGACGCATCAAGCCTTGAAGAGGGACTTGTTAAAATGAATTGGCGATGCCGGATTTATTTCACTTATTTGGGCGTTGTTGTTGTGCTGAAAATAAAATATTTAACTCCGTGCTTCCTTTCCACTTGTCTGCCGCAGGTCTGCTTGTACAAAAAAAAGAGACCCTGTCACATGACTTTTATCCCAAATCTTCCCTCAGAATTATATCTGAACTTAAAATTTAGGTCTCCTTTGTGTAGACACCCAAAAGCCCAGAGACTGCCGTCATATTGGATGTGATGTCTGCAGCCCACAAGTGACAATCTATAGCAGCCTTTCTAATCCTTTTTACCCCTGAAATCATTTTCAGGTCCCAGGGAACCCCAGCAACAAACCAACTTATTGGGGGTCCAGGGAAAAAAAGCCTTTTAAGTTGGTGGCCCCCTAGAGCAGTGGCTAGAATACCCCCATGCAGGTGGTTTTACCAAATGTTGTCAGCCCGAGGACTATGCAGGCATTGGAAGTTGATCAGCCAGAGTTTGAGGAACTACTAGCAATATTTCTCATCCAGAGGTTGCTAGGGGTTCCTTCGGCACTGAGCAAATGTCAGTATAAGTGACCCCAATGATGTTTTTGGCTATCAATGTAAGAGGAAATTATCACACTAATGTACTGTGAGCTGTGGATATAGTATTATTATTACACTGTATGTATATAGCGCAAACATATTACACAGCGCTGTACAAAGTCCATTGTCATGTCACTAACTGTCCTTCAAAGGAGCTCACAATGTCCCTACCATAGTCATATGTCATTAATACAGTCTAATGTCAAGCCAAAATTACCTAACTGCATGTTTTTGAAATGTTGGAGGAAACCCGAGGTAACAGGTGCAAACAGGGGGGGGGGATTCCTGCAAACTCCATGCAGATAGAGTCCTGGCAGAGATTCAAACCTGGGACCCAGTGCTAAAGAGGCCGGAGTGCTAACCTTATAGAAATGGTTCTCTGGGAAAGTTATTTTAAGGGTTCACATTCACATGACTTGGGTTAAATTGGACACAAACTTATTTTTTTTTTGACACAGTGCACCATGACCTACCAATGCCTCTCATTGTATGCATTGTGGGACACATTTGTGAAGGTGTAAGGGTCAAAATGAATGGCCAGGTGCTCAAAAACATAAATGACAGCATGCAGTCCTGCAATGCACTCTTTGCAACAACACATGGGTGAAGCCCAACTCTAGCTAAATATTTATTTTAGAATGGAAAATGATTGGGACCCCTGGCAAGATTTTATTGCAGATTGCATTCGGATGTCGGTGAATTACATCAAACACTGAAGCAGTACCCTAAAACAGACTGAAATGGAGGATTTGCTGCTCCTCTCCTTCTGCCTCAATCACCAACCTCATCTTCCCCATCATTAAATGCGATGTCACTGTCATTTTAGGTTGCCTCCCATGGAAATCCTGCAAGAGGACGCTCCAGTCCATTGCAAGAGCATCTTTTCTACACCTGCACTGCAATCCATAGGACTCTACCTGGAAGGGCGGTGACACCATTCTCACCTAGGTGCGGAAGATGGAGGTAGGATAATATCATTGTAACCTCATCCTTTATAATTATTATTATTATTATTATTAAACAGGATTCATAAAGCGCCAACATATTACGCAGCACTGTACAT
>NC_092869.1:41046308-41078029 GCF_032062135.1 Pyxicephalus adspersus
TGAAATGTACGGGATTTATTATTGTATATCTAAGCTTGTGATAGAAACATTGGCTGAGAACAATTCATTAAATTAAATACAAACCTGAGTTATCATGGTTACCATTACTGCAGACCTAACATAGCAGCACCCTGACCTCTCGCAGTCCTGGCATAGAACAGATTTATTATTTTATTTTGAGAACACATTTACACTCAACTTTATTCATTTTTTGTGCACTTAGGTATGAATCTTATTTTATTTTTTTTGCATTTGGATCTTGCTCCTATTTTTTTTTTACTATGCCTTCTTCTTTGTTTCACTGCTTTTATTATCTGATAAGTGTTGTCACTCAGCGGAAGGAGTCACATGATTGTCCATTGCTCCGCGGCTTTTACAGCTTCTTCCTGTATGAGTGTCCCCGCTGTGCACACAGTACATGAATTGTAAATATCATGCAAAAATACAATCATACATAGCCACCAATCATCATTCAGCACTCAGTTGCTTAAAGGAAGCTACATTTGCAAGATTTCAGTTCACTGGAAATGATCTTTCATGATCATGGAATTCTTTCCTGATCATTTCAGTGACTGTAGAACTGTAGAAATGAGTGCTGTTCAGATCTATGGAAATGGAAGGGGAGGGGGGTGAGCAGGAGGCTCCACGCTGCGTCTTCCCCATAGGAAATACCAGAACCTGCCACCAATTAGTCGTTTAGCAATTTGCCGCGTCAGATCTCTAAACAATATTGGGGAACCGTGATACCCACCCAAGATTGTTCATCTTAGGTGACTATTATCTAGCATGTGTACATAGTTTAGGTAACCTGAACTCTGATTGGTCTTTATGGGGTCCAATGACTGTACATAGCAAAATGAGCAAAAACGAGAGCCATAGATCACTATCATTGATGCACCATTGTCATTGATACACCCCTTTCTCTCCTTGGCCAATCACTAGTCATTCACCGGACCCAAGATGCTCTATGATTGGTCAGGAAGACAAGGTGCCTTAAAGGATAGTTGTCACCATTGGGGTATTTCTTCCTTTCTTTTGGAACAGCTATAACATTTTAGGTTTGGCGCCAGAACATATAAAATAAATCTTCTGAATAGGGACACAGACCACAATAAAAGTTTTTTATCACTTTTTAGAGATTTCCTCTCACTTCCTGTTGTATCAATAAGACAGGAAGTAAAGGGAAATCTACCCAATGGGATATAGGTGACAAAAAAAATGATGTGGGTTTTAGCAATTGCAAAAAATGTCTGCAATAGTATGGCTGTGATTGGGGGGTTGCCTTGGGGGTATTTGAGGCAAACATATTTCTGTGTGGTGTTCTTTGTCTTCTTTTATTTAAATACCCCAACGGAGTTCCTGACAGAATTTAGAAAAACAGCTATCCCAATATTATTACACATACACAGTATTCATATAGCACCATCATATTACGCAGCGCCGTACAAAGTCCATAGTCATGTCACTAGCTGCCCCTCAAAGGAGCTCACAATCTAATTTCCCTACCATAGTAATATGTCATTATTACAGACTAAGATCAATTTTTTGGGTAGCCAATTTACCTAACTGCATGTTTTTGGGATGTGGAGTACCCGGAGGAAACCCACGCAAACACGGGGAGAACCTGCAAACTCCATGCAGATAGTGTCCTGGCCGAGATTCGAACCTGAGACCTAGCTCTGCAAAGGCTGGAGTGCTACCTCTGATTCTGTCGCATTCACCCCGTGCATTACTGCCATGCTCACACCAAAACCAGTCCTTAATCTCCAGCGCAGCAACTTTGCCTAGGCTAAGATGATGTCATCCGATTGCTGCAGGTAGGAGGAAGCATTTCCTCAGTCTCCTTCCCCCAGTGATCAGATTGTAAATGTAACAAGTGTGAGAGGCTGCAGAAGGTGGCTGATCTGTGTCAGACCTTTGTGAACACAGCCAAGAATTGAGATGAGATTATGAAATCCCTTTCCAGGAAGTAGATGTTGACCCTGTATCATGCCTGGACAAAGAGGGTGTTATCCTTCTGGAGAGAAATGCGAAGTGTGTCACTGCAACAGGGCTTCCAAGCTTTCTCAGCCAACAGGGTCCCCCATAGGGGCCCCAAGTCAGATGAGCAGGGAGGCCCCAAATCAGTTCTGCACAGGGGCCCACTGTTGGCTACATGTGCCTGGAAGTATTACACATTTCTTACCATTTATGCTACATTCACTTTACCAATATAGTAGAAATGTTTTGTAATGATCCTGGGGGAGATTTCCAAAGACAAGTCTCTAAAATTTAGAACTTCCTTGAAATATGAGACAGCTTGACATTACAGTCCTACAAAGTTTCCTCATTTTATTGTTCTCTGCATGCAAGGAGTCACTTAAAGGGACACGGCCAATTACAGCCCCTGGAAGCCGAACCATGACAATTGCTGTGACTCGGTTTTATTTAGCAGGGTAAAATGTTTTGCTTCTGGCTTCCTGTGGGATTTCTGTTGGAATTCTAGATCGCTCGCCCCTCCTTCATTTCACCAGGAAGCACTGGAGGTGACATTGCTCAGTAAGATGGACCCAGGCAGCTGAAGTCAGCAAATTTGTCCTCTGAGCCTTAAATGGTTAATCAAAGGCAAAGATGCCCAATTAACATGTGATGGCCTATGCATGCTGCTGCTGCTTACACCAAAGTGAAAGTATTCATGAATGGAGAATATGGCTGCCAGCTCATGAAGGTACATAAACTGTCTACCAGTGGGCTAGCTCTAGTAGACAATTGGTATGTTCTCGGGGGCCAAATAAAATTACAGTGGGGGACAGATTCGGCCTGCGGGCCTAAGTTTGACACCCCTGATTTAAAGAGTATAATGGATCAGTATGGTGTGCAATGTGAGTGCAGCAACATAACAAATGGTCTCTTGTCCAATCAGTCTAAAATTAGATTGGATCTTCTGGTCCTTAATTAACAAAGCTTCCATAGTTTCATTTATACATTTGCTTTATTCAAATAATAAAAAAACTTTTTCCTTTGTTCATCAGCCATTGTCATGTGAGGTGAGGGTGCATGGGGACAGGAAATCATTAACCCTGTGTAAGCTCTACAAACATTCAATAGAGAGCTTACACAGGATTAATACCTTCCTACACCCCGCTCCATTCACACACATCACATGATAATGTCAGGGCTGGTGATTGGTCATTCAAGTCTGACCACTACATCCTGGAAGAGAAACACGCACCCCCCAATTCCCCACCATACTTGTAAGTACTACGTTTTTACTGAGGTCACAAATGAAAGAGTGAAAGTATAGAAATGGAGAGGCGTTCTCTGTAATTTATTATCAGTAGAATCTGATTAGTTTGTAGGCAGCTCATTTACTTCCTTTTTGTTCTGCCAAACTCGAACCAGCAGACTTGACAGTTGTAAAACATCAGAGCCTCCTATTGTTGATTCTCCAGAGCAGCCAAAGGTAATTATTATTAAAATAGTGACTCACAGTTCCAAAGTCAAAGCTATGCCACGCCCCCAGCCCACCCCTATTGGTCAAAGTGAGTGAAGCAGAGCCAGGTGGAGAGGAGCTCTGATGTTGGAGTTGAGGCTGCTATAAATTTATCAAAAAAAGGGGAGTAACCCAAATTGCTCTTTATTATATTAATTGCCAAGCCCTGTCATGGTCAATGTACACAGAACAAAAAAGAAGAAATAGAGGTAGAGGGTTTTTGGGCTATAAAATGGTACTTTTTACTGAAATTCATCAACATTAAAGAGTCATTCTAGACAAAACAGAGTATACATAGTGGTTCAGAACGACAATTGTGGGGATAAATCGAGTGGAGAAAACAGTTGTCTTTTCAACTGACGCGTTTCGCCGTGTGGCTTCCTCAGGGGAGTGAAGAGACTTGGTAGTGTGACTTAATATTAGGATCAGCCTGTCCTGCTAATGTTGGGTTGGGCTGAATATAGCACACTGAACTTTTTCTGCTGATCTCCATGAAGATAGCACACTGAACTTCTACTACTGATCTCCTTGCAGTACCACACTGCTCTGTACCTGGAATTCTTATAGCCATTCAAATTCCTCGAGGATTTATCTGAAGTTTCTTATGCCCAGTTCCCTACCCTACAACCTCATACTCCCAAATACTTTCCTTCCATTGTGGGACAACAATTGTAGGACGCTACCGAGTCTCTACAAGCCACATGGCGAAACGCGTCGGGTGAAGAGACAACTGCATTCTCCAAATGATTGATTCCCTACAATTGTCATTCTGAACCATGTATACTTTGCTATGTCCGAGTGAAGAGACTTGGTAGTGTGACTTAATATTAGGATCAGCCTGTCCTGCTAATGTTGGGTTGGGCTGAATATAGCACACTGAACTTTTTCTGCTGATCTCCATGAAGATAGCACACTGAACTTCTACTACTGATCTCCTTGCAGTACCACACTGCTCTGTACCTGGAATTCTTATAGCCATTCAAATTCCTCGAGGATTTATCTGAAGTTTCTTATGCCCAGTTCCCTACCCTACAACCTCAGACTCCCAAATACTTTCCTTCCATTGTGGGACAACAATTGTAGGACGCTACCGAGTCTCTACAAGCCACATGGCGAAACGCGTCGGGTGAAGAGACAACTGCATTCTCCAAATGATTGATTCCCTACAATTGTCATTCTGAACCATGTATACTTTGCTATGTCCCCCTGTAGCTAAATTTTGTGTCTGCCATGTTCATTGAGTATTTGGGGATTAGCGCTCCTAGGATGTTCTGGGTTCTAACATTAAAAAAAAGGTGATTGCTTTTAGGCTTAAAAACATTATTGAAGAGACTAATATGTTTTAAACAGAACTAGTCATTTCTACAGATATTGTGCACCTCTCTTTGTTCAGGCTATAAAGACCAAGTGATATCACTGGAAATTGGGTAAAACCCAAATGCCTCCAATGTGCCTGATGTTGGTTTTACTTGCATATAAAGATCAGTAATAAAAATCCACCAATCAGGATAGAACTAGTAATAGGAAGTGCTATAATGCAATATGCATATATGCTGGGCGCTAGCAGATGATTGGTTCCCTTTGACAATGATTACCAATCAAAAGCAGCCAATCTCTTCCGAAAAGCTATCTTCAATTACTCATTTCTAATTGGTTGCTATGATTTACAACTTTTGTCTTCTCATATACATTTTTATTTTTGCAGAGGGTTCTAGATTGTTTTCCCTATACTACATTTTTTCTTCTTTTCAATAAAGGTCATTAAAGTAACTTGGTACCTGGTGATCCTGCCAGTTACCAGTATCTTGACAGTGGCAACGCTCAGCAAACCAGTCCTGCAGTCTTCTATGTTGCCACCCTGCCTGATTTTTTTCTCGAACATCACCTGACGGAGGGGTGGTTCCAGCTCCACGATTTACCGCAGCTCCTCCGGGGAGCTTTACTGTCTGATATGAGCAAAATAGAATATCAGCATGGCGTTCTGCACCTCTGCCTTCAATTTGGACCACACAGTGTGTAGGAACATGGGAAATCTCACATGACTGCATTTATGAAGATAAAATAATTTTTGCAATTATTGAAATGCAGCGATATACAAGGACCATGTGTTCATTCACTTGACATATGGCTAATCTGATTTAAATGGGTTTACATTCATTTTCGCGGCGTTCTTTCTGTTCTGATTGGTTGATATGAACGGGAGCTGAAAAATCTTACTTTCAGATTATCTTCCGCCTGACCTTCAAGAAGTTATTTTCCTGGCCAGAATAAATGTGTTTGTGCTGATCGGTTCACTACTTGTGTTGTGTTCGGCAGATGAAATCACCGTGCCGGCCTTTTTGGAAGAGGAGGCCATTTTTCAAAGTCACAATGGTACAAAATATACAAGGTGGGAATTTATTGCAGTAGATTAAGCCTCTGTTTGATGAATCTGCTGTAGCTGTTTCTGCAGATGAGACGGCGCTGGAGATTGTCCTGTTTCTAATCTTTCTGGCAAAATTGTGCGGTTGCTGCTCTAAATGAAGCTGCAAGTCCTGGGCTATGGAAACGAGCAATCACCTTGGATCAATCACCAATCTAAATCCATCACTCGCTCCTTACCATTACCCTCCCCTTTTCTTTTTCTATCTCTCCCTTGCTCTTCCTCTCCCTTTCCCCTCTTGCTATTTGTCTCCCTGCCCCCCTCTCTCTTCCTTTCTTCCCCTTTCCTCTCCTAAATCCTTCTGACCATCACCCAGGGAGTAAAACCTATCAATATAAATGGCTCACTAACTGGTCAATGGCACAATTTTTGGAATAACTTTTTATTTTGGAATACATTTTTGGAATAACTTGAAATGCTGCATCGGTCTCCCTTTAATAATATTCACTTAAAGCGTACCTAAATTCAGAAATTTCGCTTTATATAAAAGAGTAGACAACCGTTTTCTGTAGAGAAAAAATTCTGTTGTTCGTTTTTTTAAGTGCAACACCCTTTTCTTATAAAAAAAAAAAAAAAAAAAAAAAAAAAAGGTGCAGCACTAAGGTAATCGAGAATAAATGGGTGTGCAGAGCCTACTGGGATATCTTCGCCACACATTCCGGGAGGCTCTTGGGTGCTCCTTATGCGCATGCCCGAGCATGTCAGGCATGCGCAAAAGCAGACTTTTTGCCAACAGGAAAAGAATTGCTGTTCTTACGCGTGCGCAGTGACATCAGCAAGTTTTTTCCCCCCAACTACGTCACCCGATCTCGGGCCTGGGTCGGGTGACCTAGAAACCAGAACCTGAAGAAGAGGAGAAGATGGCGGCGCCCCGAGTGCCAGCCCAAAGATGGATGCCGGGACAACGAGGGACCTGATGGAAGAGACTTCCAGATGAATTGGACTGCCCTGCGGGATTGAAGGTAAGTGTATTTTTGTTTATATGGGGGACTTTTGAGTTTAGTTCTTCTTTAAGACAAGGCCTTCCTATTCGGTCTGTGGTGACCCGATCTCTATTGAAGAATAAGAGCGCAAAGGAGATGTCGGCCTTAACAATGATTTTGCTCCTTTTAAGTCCATTTATTACGCTAATATAAGCATTTTTGTTTTATCGGTTTGATAAGGGCAAAACAAAAAAATCCAGGTTTGCTGGATCGTCCAGATTCCCCCATGATAGTCTATCTTCTCCAGTCTTGAAGAGCTTCAATAAATCAGACCCAATTTGTTTCACCAAGCCACCTCTCCCTGATTCATCCTATTCAACACCTGGAACTGAACAAGCTGACAATCCCCACTGCAAACCTTACTACAGCTGCAATTCACATGAACTTCAGTTTGTCTAATGCAGGGGTGCCCACACTTGTTTGGCTTGTGAGCCACTTTTAAAATGACCAGGTCAAAATGATCTACCTACAAAAAAAACTTGGACCTAATAACTCCTGTGCGCGGTAGAGTTTATTTTGAAAGGCAGGGCTCCACGATCTACTCGTGTTGCCTTTGCGATCTACGGGTAGATTGCGATCCACCTGTTGGCCATCCCTGGTCTAATGTATTCCTGTGATTTACCATTATTTGTTATCATGTTTCAATGACCCTGTACTCTCTTTGCTGGTTCTATTCCCTCTCCTCCTCACCAATCTGTTTCTGTTTATCTTGAGTATGACTTGCGGAATAGCAAAGGCAAGACTGGGAGTGCTGGGGGTTAAAACCCGTCATCTGGGGGGTATTGTGGGGTACACAGTGTGTCTGATTCATCACCATGTGTGCCTGTTGCTGGAGTCTTCCTGAATATGAAATCCTACACAAACAAACAAGCTGCAGCTTCATTCCTACAGGACAGCAGCGTTTATCCTGAGGCTTTAAAGGCCCATGTTTGAAATTCCCATACATTCCAATAGGCTAATCTACCCCAGGGCGTTCCCTTGAGGCACGTCTTTGAACGTTATAGATCAAACCCTCCTTGCAACGTTTTAAAAATTAAAATGCAAGGTTAATGCAGATAAACGCAGGTGAATGCGTCCATTGATTTGAATGGGGGTGTTTTCTCGTGTATATAAATGCTTTAAAATGCAAACGCTGTAAACTTGTATAAACGCTTGTATAATGACGGAAAAACGCAGCATAGACCTTTTTTCAGTGGTTTAGAGTCAAGTGCAAAGACGCATATGAACGTGGTGGGAGCGTTTACATGCGTTTTTAAAACTGTCCATGTACACCGAGCCTAAACCAACTACCCCGCCATTGATACCAGCGCCTCTGCACACTTCCTTGTGCTCGCTGCGCTAAACTTGGCACCCCAGCATACTGGCTGCAGGGGAGAAGCATGGCAAGGTGTATGAATAAAACATGCAGCAAAGCTTCATTTGGATCCCTGTATTTACTGAATTAGTAAACTCTATCTTAATGACAGGCAGAATTAGAGAAAGGCGTTGCAGTATCCCACTGCAGTCTGTGAATATTCTTCCATGGTTTTAGACCAAATGGGGCCCTGGGCAAGAATGAAGTGGTGGCCCCAAAGCTGCAGCAATCCAGTTCCCAGCCATTTTGTCACTTTGTGCCCTAGAGAAGGTGCTGGATCTGGGTAATTGTCTACATTACACCCCTCGTCCCAAAACTGGCCCTGCAGATTTCCAGTCACCATCAGACCAAGCAGTCAAACCCTTTTCAGAATGTTTTGGGCACGCATGCATGCTTGCATTTTCTGCATGTTTTTGTACATTTTTTTCCTATGCAAAGTATACTGCAGCCTTTCTTGACCGTTTTTAAATGGGAGAAACCTTTATATAACTTTCAGGTCTTGGGGAACCACTTCTATAATTTTTATATCCACAGCTCATAGTATATCAGCATGGTGGTCAGTGGGAAGAATTCCTCTTATATTGCTGGCCATTGGGAAGAATGTCACCCTTACAGATAAATCAAAAAGATCATTGGTGTCACTTAAACCGACCTGAGAGTCACAAACTGCTCATTGCTCAAGAAACCCCTAGCATCCTCTGTATTCTTACCAATAATTGGCAGGTGCTTGCATGGAGCGACCCAGGTTTGTAAAGAGTTTCAGGTTTGTATTGTATCCCCCTGCACTGATAAGATTCAGAAAATCCATTCTGCGTTGTCACCAGAACAAGAAGTCTGCCCGAGGCTGTGGGGCAGTGTTGTCTTTTTATCACATTAACAACAATAAAGGTCAAAACATTTGCATATTTTTTTTGGCAACAAGGGGCATCCTTCGTTCTTTCAGATTGCACAAACCCTGGGAAATGTGCATCGTCACTGCTCTTTGCATTGCTTCCTCAAATAACCTGCATGTTTGCCTGCAATTATAAGACCTGCCTGATTAAGAAATTATTTCTATAAATATTTAAACGTGACGGCTTGATGAAAATCTCGCCGGGGGAAGAGGTACAATGCACCATCTTTCAACAAGAAATTCTGCAAGGAAAACAAAAATCACAGCTTGCATAAAGTCACCTTGTGCCGGTGAGCTGTTGAAATAAAATGCCAAAACATACAAATAATCCAAATGACGTTAAATATCTCCTGAATTATTGACCTAATCATATGTCATTTGGAGTCCTCGGGTGACTCCTTCTAATTCTGGCTCTCGGATGTATTGGGACTCCTCTGACTTGTGAGTCTGCAAGTGAATAATTTACCAAGGCCACAATATGTCAGTCTGCAAACCTCAGAGTCCAAAGACGTTAACCTCTTTGTTGCCGGTGGAGGCATGGGACTTGGCAGCCTGTATGTTGAGGGGAAACATATTTGTAACCCAACTCCTGCTTGGAATAAATGTTTCAGGCCTGCAAGGGGAAATAGGCCTGTCTGCTACAACATTTATTATTTCCTTTTACTACAAACCACACCTTTCACATCAGTCTCTGCCCCTGATGGAGTTTCCATTTTACAATGTAGATCATTTGTATACAATTTACATAAATGGCAATTTAAGCTTTAGGAACGGTAAGAGTATCAGTTAGCTTTTCACTGCTTTGTCCCCATTAGAATGATTTATCTTACTTCATGTCCTGGTGACACTTCTTCAACACAAAAAGTGCTGCTAGAATAAGGAGCACATACCAAAAAGAATGTCACTCACTTTGAAAAACCAATGCCTGTCCAGGTTATATTACCTACACCAACCAGGTTTTCTTTTAAATGTTTTGGCAGATCACATAATGCTCAGGGTCCTCATTAGATCTTTAATTTTGCAGAGATTAGTTAAGGCTTTAGCAACGCTCTCTGCAAAATTTTACTGAGCCCAGGCCCATTTGGCTGCGACCCCAGTGGATGTGTCAATGACTTTTCTGTGCATACTTGTTCTGGGTCAGTGATTTTGAATACAATATTTAAAATCTATGTAGACCCCTATAAAATAATTAGGCAAGTATGTACAACATCCCCAAATGATATATTGGAAAAAGGGTAATATTCAATTACCTATTTGGAGAAAAGTGATCTCTAGGGAAAGGGCCAAACGTAGGAATTTTTAGGTACTAAGTATTTTAAAAGCACAATTTTATTTACAAATATTAAAACACAGACAAACCAGAACAAATTCAAAAAGCATAAAAAGTCTAAAGGGCCCAATAGACGACTAGATAGATTTCTTTCTACCATCAAAAAGATTCAGTGATTTGGAAGTCATAAGGGACAGCAAAACAGCCAGGCATCAAACTTTTTCCAAAGAAGAAAAAGAGGGGAAAAGGGACAGAGGGACTTGGATCAAAAAGAGAGACACCCTCTCTAAACTAGGGACAGTTGGGAAGAATGAAGCAGGGACAGCCCTTCCAAATCAGGGGCAGTTGGGCGGAATGAAAAGGGACAGCCCTTCCGAATCAGGGGACGTTGGGATTTATGAAGAGGAACAGTCTCTCCAATTGAGGAACAACTGGGTGGTATAAAGAAGGACAGACCCTCCAAATCAGGGGCAACTGGAAGGAATGAAGTCCAAGTAAGGGACAGATGGGAGAAATGAAAAGGGCCAGCTCCTCCGAATCACTTGGGAGGTAAACTTAGCTATGTGACACAGAAAGCAGACTCACCTGGTGGCAGCCCCTCCCCCTATCCAGGTACAGCCACACACCAGGCATTACCTTTGCAATGCAGCTGAAGGCTTCACACAAACCCAAACAGTTGCATTTGCCCGGGACTAGCAACTAACACTCAAATCCTGACTGGTGACCATGCAGGGAATACAGAGAAGTTATCTTAGTGGTGGTGGGGAGAAGGGCACAGTAATAAAAACCTGGCTTGTAGAAACATTTTTCTTTTATATCCATTGCTGATCATTTTACGCTTCTCCTGTACAGTGTGTCCTATAGGAGCGTGGCCAGTTTCCAGCTGTGTGATTGGGATCACCTGCCCTACATCACCTGTCTAAACTTTCACCTTATTGCTGCCACTCCCAGGTTTGGCGTTCCCTTTATTCACAACTTGAGTCACTTTGATATCTGATACTTTTCTTTTTTGGGACTCGTTGAGAGACCATCTGTCCCGGTCATGGCAGATTTTTTCCTATTGTCTGAACAGTGACCATGTGCTGTGTTTTGCAGCAGTGCAGGGGTTAAAAGTAAAGTATTGCCTTTTACCCTGTGATCAGTCTTTTCAGGTCAGAGGTACAAAGCCGCAAAGTTGTCAGCCATCACCATAATGTGTCAGTTCACATCTCTGCAACTATCCAAGGTGTGCCAAGTCCGATGTAAAGTGTGTCATTAAAAATCAAAGTGAAGGGTTAGAACCCCTGTCTGGGTTTTATGGAATAAAAATAACAAAACACCTAGTTGTGGGGATTGGTTCAGATATAATACTAAATCCAAATGCAGTTACCAACAGCTGTACTGATTGTAAACACCAATGGCATTATGGATGGATCACAAAGCAATGTTTATGGGCCTATGATAAATAGAGGGATCTATTTAAAAAGGAGTGAATATGACATTCACAAAACTTTTGAAAAATCTGTTAAAAAGTCATGTGGTTTCAATGGCAGTGATTGGATTGGCTGAGACCTACTTGGCAAGAAAAGATCAACCTATTACTTCATCCGCCTTTATCTCTGGATCTGTTGATCTCTCTTACATGTGGTTTCACTGATGGTAACTTCTGCTTATGGGTTATTATAATTGGTAATGTTTGTGACGAGGAAATGGAAAAAGGTGGTGCGGGCAGTAACAGGTTCCCTTTACTTGCTCTCTTTCCGGCAGAATAAACTCATTTGCCCTTTTGCTCCCTGTCATACTATTGGGATGTGACTCACTTTCCACATTCTCATGCAATAGTGCTGGGTCCCTGAGGGCCAATCACCGAGCACCAGTGCTGTCACATGGGGTGGAAATAGAATTGTCAGCCCTATATATAAACTCTGTGTTAGGACTAGGAGCTTACATGGGGGAGCTTACATGGGGCTTCCCATTTTTTGCTCAGAGTAGAGGAAAGGGAAATGGAGTGCTGCTAGGGAGAGGGGATGTAAAGGGTGCAAAGCTTCAGATATTTTTTTATTTCTATATTATATGCCTGCAAGAAAATTTCTGGGCCCTGTTATAGGTAAACTTCCCCTCCTTCAAAAACAGTTGCAGCATTCCAAAAGTTGTCCTCTTTTGTTCAGGAACTAGTACAGATGCATTGTATTGCACTGTACTAGTAAGGTACGTTTGGGTTGCCATTAAGAAAAAACTCCATGCACCAACGCATGTCATGCATATTGCTGCATGTTACATACTATAATGAACTAGTGGAAATTAATAGTTTTCTTTACAGCTAAACTGCAAAGTCTTCTGGACTTTGGGTTTCAGTAACTGTGTCTAATAACAAAATTAATCACCTTAATTTACTAATGACATTAAGGCTACATTTTTATTTATTAAGCCTACACACAGATACACAATAATGCAGAATTGTAGGCAGAGGAAAAGATTCATATTGAATACAAAAGTCTGTTCAGTCATTTAAAAAATAAATTAATTTAATCAATCTCATAGCTACAAGTTGTCCCTGATTTGGAGGACTGTACCTCTTCATGCCTGCCAATTGACTATGATTTGGAGTATCTGTCCTTCTTCATACCCTCCAATTGCCTCTGATTTGGAGAGACTGTTCCTCTTCAGACCTCCTACTGTCTCTGGTTTTAAGGGACTGTCCCACTTCAAACCTCCAACCTGCCCCTGATTTGGAGGGACTGTCCCTCTTCATGCCTGCCAATTGACCATGATTTGGAGTACTTGTCCTTCTTCATACCCTCCAATTGCCCCTGATTTGGAGGGACTGTCCCTGTTTATACCTCCCAACTGCCCCCCAATTTGGAGGGACTGTCCCCCTTCATACCACCCAGATGCTCCTAATTTGGGAGGACTGTCTCTCCTTCAATTCCCTGCGTTCCTTTTTCTTCTTACTTCCCAACTGCCCCCAATTTAAAGAGACCGTCACTCTTCATACCTCCCAACTGCCCCTAATTTGGAGGGACTGTCCCTCTTCATGCCTCCCAGGTGCCCCTGATTTGGAGAGACTGTCCCTCTTCATACCTCCTACTGTCTCTGGTTTGGAGGAACTGTCCCTCTTCATAACTCCCAACTGCCCCTGATTTGGAGGGACTGGGATTCTCATACCCTCCAATTGCCCCTGATTTGGAGAGACTGTTCCTCTTCATACCTCCTACTGTCTCTGGTTTTTGAGGGACCGTCCCACTTCATACCTCCCAAATGCTCCAATTTGGGGGGACTGTCTCACCTTATACCTCCCTACTCCCCCCTCCAATTTAGAAAGACTGTCCCACTTCGTACCACCCAGATGCTCCTAATTTGGGAGGACTGTATCTCCTTCTCTTCCCTATGTCCCTCTTTCTTCCCCCCTCTTTTTGGGTGGATAGATACATAACTAAAATGTATTATTTAACTATTACAAACTTGTATTTTGTAGCAAACCTTCATCAAGCCCCATTCCTCCCAACTGCCCCTGATTTCGAGGGAGGTTCCCCAACTATCCATTTCGGTACCTGGTCAAGCTGCCTCTGATTTTGTAGGGCATTAGCTTTTAGCAGAGTTTGTTAGGACTTGAAATGAGAGGAGGAGAAGGAGCGACATTGCACAGTGTTGTCTTTTTATCACATTAACACCAATAAAGGTCAAAAGCAATATGCTTTGATATTGGTTTTTGCTTTTCTGTGACCAATTGCCTTCCTCTATTTAATGAGAACCTTTTTACTGACCATTTATTCAAACATTGAAATGTAGTTGGCAGGGCTTATTATTACAAATGCTTTTTTTTTAAGGTGATAGAGGTGCTCCGAGGGGGTGGAGCTAGAACAGGAGCATGCAAGCCAAGAGCTGGGCATAAAATTTCAACTGGTGTGCACGGGCCATTTAATTCAAGCTTCATGTAAAAAAAAGGTGATTAAGCACAGCAGAGTTGAAATCCAAACCTGGCAATTTTTCCAGGCCCAGCGGAGTGAAAGTACCTTCTGTTTTCTGTTCTTGCATTGCTGCTGTGATTGCAGTTCTCCTAATTTGCTTTAATTGGTAAGCCATATACCTGAAGTTAGGTCTGCTATCAGCCAGCTAGTTGGTCACATGATGCTAAAAATTGGAAGACTATGTGCTGTGGCAGAAAGCCCATAGCTCCATGTGGAATTGGGTAGACAGGTTCACATTATTAGAACTTGGACTGTGGCAGATATCAATACATCCCAGCCTTCTGAGCCTGAACCATATGGATGTGTTTATCTGTTTTTTGTGAATTTTCTAATCAAAACTGGAGTCACCGTAGATCCCCCCCAGACAGCTAGCAATGGCTTTTTTGTTAAGATTCTAGCAATATTTGGATGAATGCTTCCATTGTGATACCATTGTGATACTATTGTGAGGCCTTATGTGAATATAAACTGGCCAATGCAAAAGGCTGCCTGGAAAGTTATTTGAACCCCCTGCTGAGAGAAGCATGGAGGCCCCTCTGCTGTGCTGATCCCTTTCTTTAAAATGCTAGTTGCCTATTTGGTCAGGTTCACTTAATAGTTTCAAAATATTCTGGAGTTATCGATCAGGAAAAAAGTTTTCAGTTCTGATTTTGTTTTGATTTTATTTGATGCATAATTGATCCGGGTCAATTACTTAAGCTGTGAAGAATTGTCAGATTTCCGGTGCTGGAAATAATCTTTTGTGATCGTTTTCAGTGACAGTAGAATGAATAAGTTCTGTACACAAAGCATTGTTCAGTTCTATTGAGAGAACACAAGCAGGAGGCACCCAGCAGCATCCTCCCCCGTAAGTAAAGACCACAATCCTACTAGTCGGTTGTTTGGTGATTACTAAACAACTTTAGAAGGACCACTATACGCATGCTAGATTTTGGCCCGAGACAAATGATCACGATATTATCAAGCATGTATACTTAGCTGTAAAGTGTCCATACACAAGCACAGATCTAATCACCTGATCATGTACTGATTCTGTTTTTGGACTTTTTTTTAGGGTCCTCTCCTCCTGTATCTCTGTCTGAATCTGTCTGTCATTTGCAACCCCTATTTAATGTACAGCCCTGCGTAATATGTTGGTGCTATATAAATCCTGTTTATTAACCACCTGGGCGTTACACTGATGTCTAGGTTTCTGTACCAAAAGCGTTACAGGTTTTAATGATTTTTTTTTTTTAAATTGTAGACCTGTAACTTACAGAAATATGTCCAAACAGGGTTCTAGTAGATATCATGAATATAAAAAATGTTTGAAACACACAATCATGTAAAAAAAAAAATACTTTTAATAAAATTAAATACACAAAAATCAGCTTAAACAAGAATACATAAATAAATGAAAAATACTGAAAATGCGATAATTCGGTATACTGTATAATAATATATTTTTCTAAAACACCTCCCTAGTGTCCAACAGTCCAACGTCACATACCTATTGACAAAACCACATAAATATATTTTGTATTGGATTGGATACGGGACTTTGTATTGAATCCAATACAAAATATTTGAATTTCCCACTACGACCCCCATCGACGGGCGCATTCACGGACATCATCAGGAATCGCCGAGGGATGCGTACGCGAACGCCGGGTATTCTAATTCTTTCCAAACTTCCATGCTTGTAAAAGTGTTACATTTTTTGCATGGAAATTTATTTTGGATTGTAGGCTCTAGTTCACCGAATTACCGCATAACTTACCGAAATATGTCCAAAATTTTATAAATTTAATAATACATTTTTTTTTATAAAACATAAAAAAAACCTAAAAAAAAAATAATCTTTAAAAAAAAATTAAAAAAAAGTTTACAAAAAAAAATAGTGTATAATGTAATGTACAGTAGCTTATATAATATATATATAATACAATTATATATATATTATATAAGGATTTCTTTGTATTGGACTCAATACAGCTTTTTTGTGTTGAGTTTAATGCAAAGGAACTCAATACAAAATTTTGAATTTCCCGCCCCGCCTCCCTCCTGCGCCGACGCATGCAGCGACGTCACCGGGAAACCCCGGTGATAGTCACTGCACTCGCCGGCTGAAGACAGAAGAGGAGAGACGTGTCCGGAGGAGCGGAGGGAGAAGGTGAGTATTTTTTTTCTTTCTGTCCAGCGATCGACGGAGGGAGAGGAAGCCGGCCGGCTTAGAAGAGGAAGCCGGCCGGCATATTCTTCTAAGGAGAGGACACCTGACGCTGGAGGACGACGCTGGAACACGACGATGGACGATCGCAGCGGGACCAGGTAAGTGATTGCTTAACCCGAACTTTTCTCACTGTATTTTCATACAGTGAGAAAAGTACGGGCTTACCGATAATTGCAACTTTTTTTAGATGGGAAAAGTACGGGCTTAACAGTTGGGAGGTTAATAATAATAATAGTAATACATACAGCACCGTTCTGTTCTATGGAGAGGGGAGGGAGGAGAACGATGGAGCACCACCCAACTGCGCTCTCCTCCCTTCACTCCCTTTGCAGGAACGCGCCAGGACAGAGCCATGAACGACGTCGGGCGCCTGCTGCACAAATCTGATGTGTGTAGGTTACCCTAGTTTCTAGTGAAAAAACAAGATTGCCAGTGAAATGCAAACTTAAAAAAACAAACAACAGATCTGCTGGGCAACCAAGTACCTCTTTGTAATTCTTGTAGTTTACAAAAGAACTACAAAGCAATCCCTTTTTGTACAAACAAACTGGACAACTTACACTCCAATATGTGTCTCTTTGAGCTCATTTTCCTTTTAGCTGTGGGAAGTCAGTGAGCTCCCTGCTGTCTGCAGCTCATTGCATATGAAGGGCACCTGTGGTCCAAGTGGAGACAGAAACAGGGATCTGGTGGCCAGGGACCCCTCCCAACTCTTGCTTGACTGGACCCTTTTTCCAAAAGCCACCTGTCTGGTTAAACTACTACTGTCCTGGGGACATTATTGCAGAAACCCCTCAGCTTGGGCTGCATTAACACCATCTAAAGCCCCATAGAGATGTCAGATGACTCCAATAACAGATGAATAAATGAGCACTGTATATACAGAGCTGTTCTGTGCAATAGAGAGAAAATCTAGAATGAGTGGCACCATAGGAGAAACAGCAGTCTTTCCCAATCAGATGGCTGTGCAGGACGAGCATGACTGTTCCTTGGTGAGAATCATCTGATGTGTATATAAAGCGTAGGATCTTTCCAGACAAACCATGGGATACCCTCTTACAATATATTTGGATAAGAATGGGGATATATTAATATTACACAGTATTTATATAGCGCCCATATATTACGCAGCGCTGTACAAAGTCCATAGTCATGTCACTAGCTGTCCCTCAAAGGAGCTCACAATCTAATGCCCCTGCCATGGTCATATGTCAAAAATACAGTCTAAGGTCAATTTTGGAGGGAAGCCAACTAACTTAACTGCATGTTTTTGGAATGTGGGAGGAAACCGGAATACCCGGAGGAAACCCACACAAACACATAGCGAACCTGAAAACTCCATGCAGATAATGTCCTGGCCAAAATTCAAACCTGGAACCCAGCACTGCAAAGGCCGGAATGCTGACCACTGGGCCACCAGATATGCATTTTTTTTCCGTCCTTTTCTAAAAACACAGTGAGCTTTAAACCCTTTGTGAAAGCTGCCCGCTTTGTAATAAAAATGAGTACCCAGTATCAGATATTCCAGTTGTAAGGCAGTGGGTTCAAGTTGTCAGACTGCACAGGAAGTGGCAATATCTCATGATAAGAAATGTTGTAACAGATTCCCAAAAAAAAACAATTAACTGAACAAAACTGGATACAAGGGGGGAGATTGCCTTAAATTTTATTTATCGGTCGAGCGTGAGACCTGCTAAAGGTTAGTGGATAGCATACAGCATAATTCTTCTTTGCCCTTTTTTTTTATTGCACTTTGCATATTATATCTCCCATATTAGATAAAGACAAAAGATGCCAAAGCTGTTATAATACCCATCAGACCATTCTCTGGCAAAGCACCATAAATAATCAGTTTAGGCATATACAAGGTTGGTCTTTACTTTTTTCTTCTCGTTAATATGATCTGCAGCTCGTTAATATCCTGCGTTAAATGGAGAGAGCACTGTGGCGGTGTCTCATTAAATATATATGTATTCCAGGCTCCAAGGATGCAGCAATCCAGAGGGACTTCAAATGGAATAAGAACTAATCAGGTAGAGAAATGTCGACAGGGAAAGGTCTCAGAATACCCGGCTAATTCTGAGAAGCGACGTAATAGCACAGACTGTATTCTGACTAAAGGAACCGGTATCTATGGTGACTGGCGCAGTATCAGAATCTGCAAAACCTGCTATATTATTAGTGCATTGCATGGGGGTCTACAGTACCTGGTATACCCATGTGCTTGGGGACAAAGAACAATGTGCACAATGTCTTTGTGTTATAAGTGCAGAACGCTGAGTGTGGTTCACTCTGTTATAACTGTATTATCAGTCCATTACTTTCTATTACCAGCGCTGCACACTCTATTATACCTTTATTAGAACTCAATAATGAGTATAGTGTCCTATTGTAACAAAAATTAGTACAGAAATCTCATATATTTTAATTTGTTGTCCCTTCTATTATAATTGAAACTATGAGTGCTATATACTTTAATGAAACTACACTTTGGGCTCTATTTATAAAACAGGGAATCTGACATTCCCTGGTAGGAATCAATTGCTGCCATTGAAACACACGGATCTGAAAAATTCCCACGAGAGAATGTCTGATTCCCTGTTTTATAAATAGAGCTCTTTGAGTGTTATACACTGCATGCTGATTGTATTATCAAAGCTGCACACTCCATGATGACGGTACTATGAGTTCTGTGACTGTACTATGAATTGTCTGCACTTTATCATGACTGTATGAGTCCGGTGTGCATTCTGTTATAATTGTGCTATGAGTGTTATATATTCGAATGTAACTATTCTTTGAGTGTTCCACACTGCAGTATGACTATGCTATGAGAAGTGAGCACTCTATATTACTGTGCTATGAATTGTCTGCATTTTATTACTTTATGAGAGTGTTTTGCAGTCTGTTATGTGTGCTCTTATATTATGCTGTACTACAATTCTTCAGCAATACATGATAACTGTACTATAAGTATTCTGCACTCCACTATACCTATACTATGAATACTCTGCGTGTGATTATACTGTACTGTGCGATTATACTGTGAGTGTTGTGCATTCCATTATAGCTGTACTATATATGATCTGCACTCCACTATACCTATGCTATAGATATTCTGCACCATAATATACTGTACTGTGACTATTGTGCATTTTATTATAACTGTACTATATATGATCTGCACTCCACTATAACTATATTATGAATATTCTTTATGCTACCGGTATTATACTGTACTGTGAGTGTTGTGTATTCCATTATACCTGTACTATATATGATCTGCACTCCACTATACCTATACTATGAATATTTTGCACACTATTATACTGTACCGTGAGTGTTGTGCATTCCATTAAAACTGTACTATATATGATCTGCACTCCACTATAACTATACTATGGATATTCTGCACCCTAATATACTGTACTGTGAGTATTGTGCATTTTATTATAACTGTACTATATATGATCTGCACTCCACTATAACTATATTATGAATATTCTTTATGCAATTATACTGTACTGTGAGTGTTGTGTATTCCATTATACCTGTACTATATATGATCTGCACTCCACTTTACCTATACTATGAATATTCTGGCCACTATTATGCTGTACTGTGAGTGTTGCACACTCTGTTATAACTGCAGTCTAATTGATCTGCACCTTAATATACCGAACCATGAGTGCTGTGCACTTTATAAGTGTTATGTAAATACCAAATAATGCAATTAATATATGTATTCACTTTGCATACCCTAAATGTATTTGTAAATGCAATTTGTGTAAGTATCTGACTTTGGTATGGTAGAAGCCTCCTGCAATCCCCAAAACTGGAATTGGATCGGGCTTTACTAGGAGCTAATCAGGCTCTCCTGCATGTGTGGACAAGGAACATGCTGCCTGGAGAGAGCAAAGCATTAAGTAAAGTTGCAGACTGGGGGCCAGGAAAACACTGAGCCGCAGTGCCTAAAGCTTACCTGCCCTTATCACCTACCTGATGTATAGATTAACTTTTTCATAGAGTCTTCTGGCTGCCCTCCCAAAAACCAGGTTGTTTCTCTTCTTCTTCAATAGCAGCTGGGGAGATCATTACAGTAATCAGGGCAGATTGTTTTAGGGTATGGCAAATTTGACTTTTTTCAAGGACCCTGTTGAAAGAATGGCATGGTGTAGATTGCTGGAATCTTGTGGATTCGGGGCCCCAGTTTATAATTGCCCAGAGCCCTATTTGGAATGGAATGATCTGTTGTTAAGTGTAGTAGTACTCTGAGCCAGGACTGGGGTTATAATGTACCTGTAGGGTTCGCTCAGTGGACACTGTTTACTTCGAATGTCCTGTATTTCATTATGACAGTACTCAAGTTCTATTTTAAAAATTTGTGATTAGGCAGGACATTACTGCAGAAAGAAAAAGACAATGTCATTTCTGATTAACATTCTTACCTGCCTGATTGCTCTGTGGTACTGTCAAAAATGCTGAGCTATGCTTCAGTCCTGGTTTCCTCTGTGATTGCCAGCACTAAATGAAGTTCCTGGCTCTTGTGCGTCATCCTGGCTCAGCGAATCAACATTACTGAAGACCGAAAGAAGAAAAAAGATACCCTGCAATGGAATTGGGACAGGTGAGTATCAAAGGGTTCAGTTCTGCTTTAAGTGTAGTGCATTCTATTATAACTATACTAAAAAATAGTCTGCACTTCATTCTACTGTACTATGAATGTTGTACAAATATACTTTACTTTATTACGGCTGTACTATGGTGTTGTGCGCTCTATTATACTCTACTGTGCATGTTGTTGTTTTCAGTTTCTAACCTGCATTGAAAAGTGGAATCTGTCTGCAGTGGGTGGTGAATGCAGCAGATTTTAGCTGTTATTCGAATAATCTTCTCCTGTCTCCTAAACCCTCACTACTTCCCACCATTCCTATTGTGTGATAGTTTCCCCACCACCTAGATTGTAAGCTCTCGGGGGCAGGGTCCTCTCCTCATCCTGTGTCACTGTCTGTATCTGTCATTTGCGACTCCTATTTAATGTACAGCGCTGCGTAATATGATGGCGCTATAGAAATCCTGTTTATTATTATTATTATTATTAATTATATATATATATATATATATATATATATATATATATAGAATATATATATAGAAAAGAATATATATATTTCCATAGAAAAGCTAATTCTGAATTTAGACATCTAAACACAGTCTAACATGTCAAAGTATCTCATCAGGTCACTGCAACACTGCAACAGTCACCAACATGGCAAGTTACTCTCATCATTGATAAATCCTCCTACAAAGTGCAAAGCTCAATCTGCAGGTGATTCCAAATCACTAAAACCTTCCAAGGTATATGTGTTTCTATGGCCAGCAGCCATAATTTTACCCAAGAATTCCTTCCGATCCATCCATCATCAGTTTCCCCTTGCCCAAATTTTATCAGCCAATATTCTGTGCTTTTTCTGTTGCATTCTTATGAACTTCATTACAGTTTCCAGGAATCTCAAAAACCACAGATCCCCATTCCTTCATTTTATAAAGAGGAGAATTTTGTGGTTCTGTCCTATGGTGACAGCACTGCCTTACTATTTGAATGATTGCAACTTTTATGTACTTATTGTAGCAGGGTCCTATCCTCATCCTGTGTCATTGTATCTGTCTGTTAATAGCAACCCTTATTTATTTGTACAGCGCTGTGTATTATGTTGGTGCTATATAAATACTGTGTATTATTATTAATAATAATAAAAAATAATAATAATATTAATCATAATAGTCAAAGCGCCGAAAGATAGTTTCTGATTGGTTGCTGCGTGTTTTTATACTTTGTATGTTGCTTTTTTTGCCATAAACCTATAATTATTTCCTTCTTTTCTCTCCTAAATCTTCTACATTTGTTTCCCCAGAGTAAGAAGGCAGATTTTCTGAAGGAGTTGTTCTGCCAAGACAAGCAGCCGGGGAAGCTGGCAGGGGATGTGGGCTCGGAGACACTGCTGCCTGTGTGTGGGAAGGATTGTTCGTGGCACGGATTAAATCTTGGAAGCGTCGCCCAGCAAGCTGGGGTTGTAACTGGCATCTCTCCCCCGTACGGGCACAACGGCTGCCCACATGAAGATTATCAATGGATGGCAAATCAACAGATGACTCGCAGGACGGAAGACAGATCAAACTACCATGCTGGAATGTCGGTCACCTAACAGTACTTTCAATTTTTTATTAAAGCTGAATTCCAGGCAGATATAAAAACACAGATTCGATTTAGTTATGTATTTACTTAAAAAGTCATTATAGATTTTTAAATGGACAAAAAAGAGCAGAGAGCTGACCAAAATCAGTTTGTCGCTGCTCCATCATCGTCCAATCACAGCCTGGGAGCAGGGAGAAGTCCAGGCCTTGAGAAAAGGCAGGTCTTTAGCCTGGCTGTGCTGTCAACCAAGGCTATGTAAATCTCCAGACTGGATGGACAGAAATAGAAAACTTTTGGCAGGTAAGACAATTCCTATATACAATATATATATATTAATTATGTTTTAGCCCAGGGTTCAGCTTTCTAGTAGGAAGGCCTTCCCTTAACATTCCTGCCCTGCCTGCATTTATTTTCAGATTTTTTTCCAAGCTTTGCAAATTATGGAGTTGGAAATGAGCCTTAAGCTGTGTGTCACAAGATGGGTTGTCACACAACATGCTCAGAAAATGTGAAAGGCAACTATGTAGCATATGGAATACTGAAAGGGAAATTAGCTACTTGCCCAAAATGATGGTGGTGATGACCCAAGATTCCAAAAACCTTCTCCTATGGGGTTAGCTACAGTGCAGTAACCGATCACTACTTGACCATAACTGCCTGGGGTGCCCTAATCTTGGAGCCATCCTCATTAGCCTCCTGCACCATCCTAATGATTTATAGTCATACTGATGGGCCAATAAAGGCAAACCCTTAACTATCCACCCCAGCCATTCTGTATAGACAGCAAAAGGAAAGTATGTCAGCATTGCTGCTTGATTAGTAACCTAACAAGGAGTTTTCATCTTCTGCTGCAAGTGAGCTCTGCTGTTCATCAGCAAGATATAGCCAAAGGACAGGCAGAGACTTGTACTGGGTGTTATTAATATTAATAAACAGGATTTATATAGCGCCAACATATTACGCAACGCTGTACATTAAATAGGGGTTGCAAATGACAGACCGTGACACAGGATAAGAGCACCCTGCCCCAAAGAGCTTACAATCTAGGACAGGGGTTGGCAATGTTTTATGGCCACTAGGCCATTTATGGGGTGTGCAGGAGCACACTAGGCCGGACCTGCCCTAATGGCCCCGCCCGCCACCAAGGAACGCCACCTGAAGTGAAATCCCTCTCCTCCATATGCATTGTGGAGGAGACGGATTTACCTTCATGGAGCCTTCCCTATTTACCGCGCCGGCGGAAGTATCAACACTGGCCACGGTAAATAGGGGAGCAACTGCAAGGCGGCGGCTCTGGAGCTCCAGCGGCTCCGACTCCAGCAGTTCCTAACACCCCCTGGCCGATCCTCCGGCATTAGGCCGGATCGGCCAGGGGGCATTAGGCCAGAATGAACTATCGGCTAGGCCGTATCTGGCCTAAAGGTTGGAGTTTGCCAACCCCTGATCTAGGAGATCAGGCTATCAATTCCTGGACTTCACATGGCAAAGGAAGGAGAAAAAAAAGTTCTAATTGTATTTAAGGTGGTTCAGCGTTTTTGTGTTCAAGCTTGCTATGCAATGCGTATGCTTAACACATCAATATCTTTACAACTACTAATACAGAGACCACGACACTTCCTCTGACAATGCTCTCATATGTGTTTTTTACATTCAAACATACTGCTTAAGCTGCGTACACACGTTCAATTTTTATCGTTGGAAATGAACGACGAACGAAGGACGAACGACCGATTGGCCAAAAATCGTTTGTAAAAAAAGTAACCAACGACGCCGACGAACGAGGATAGTTGTTGGAAATGAACGACCGGACCGGCGGATCGGATTGGACGACGATCGTTTACCATCTATCGTGTGTACGGTTGTTCAGTGATCGTGCATGTTCTGAGCATGCGCGATGAACGAACGTTGTGATTGTGTGTGTATGTGTATCTAAATAAATATATATATATACTATGTATATATACGTGTGTACAATATCTTTGAACGATCGTGTCGTTATCTGTATGTACAGGATCGGTGCTATATGATCGTTCGCAGATATCGTGCAGGATCGTTCGTCGTTCGTTTACCAACGATAATAATTGGAAGTGTGTACTTAGCATTAGGCTTACAAATATATGATACAGATCAAGCTATAACTTCCAACCATGTGACTTGCCACAAAGTTACAATGTTGCACTCTGATCACTGAGCAAGGAAAGAGTGAGGGAAGGCTTCCTCCTGCCTGCAGCAGAATGACATAATCTCAAACCATTTAAAAGAACAGAAACAGATGAAAGACAGCTCTTTAATTATATATATATATATATATGGAAAATAAATTGTGACATGTCAGATTATTTATGCAAACATAAAGGTATTGAAGCTCTATCTGATGTTTTCATTTTTTTTAATTAAATTGGAGTCCTACAAAGTGTTAAAGTCCCTGGTGGTTAAATGGGCCCCAATGCTACCCCCCCTGGTGCAAATTCCTAAATTCCAGCAGCATGGCCTGGCCCTCCCCTTGATAGTATACAGGAAGTACAGGTTCTGGACAAGCTGCTTCTGTGTGTTGGACAGATGTAGTACAGTCACTCCAATGGTTGGCCTCAGGCCAGAAAGTCCTGTGTCCTCTCCCAAAAAGTGGAAGTACAAACCCGCATTAGATGGGACAGGGGCAGATCATAATTTTGAAATATAATTTTGTTTCAAAAACACCAAATTAAAGCTGAACTCCAGACAGATAGAACTAGCAAATAATGCAGTTACTGTATGTGTTCACTTTAAATGGCATTGGTGTATCTTTAAATGCAAATTCGTGCAAGTATCTGACTTGGTCTATGGTTACAGAAGAACTGGAATTGGGAGGAGCTTCACTAGGGGCCAATCAGGTTTGCTGCATGCACATGTGCAGACAACAAATTTGCTGCCTGGAGTGAGCAGGGGGATTGCGTAATCAGTGGCTTGCTCTTCCTTCACTCTCCAATCACATGCTGGGGCCAGGAGGACACCAAGCTGTGATGCCTTAAGTTTACTTCCCCACATCACTTCCCTAATATATTTAACCTTTTTATCCTACAGTCATCTAGGAGCTCTACCAAGGTTATATATATCTTCTTCAGCAGCAGCAGAGGATCCCTACGCACTGTAATCATGGCTGGTTCTAGGTAGGACAAACTGGACAATTGCCCAGGGTCCCCACTTTGGGGTGGAAATGTCCCTGGAGAG
This sequence comes from Pyxicephalus adspersus, assembly GCF_032062135.1. NCBI lineage: Eukaryota > Metazoa > Chordata > Amphibia > Anura > Pyxicephalidae > Pyxicephalus > Pyxicephalus adspersus. The sequence goes on from NC_092869.1 coordinate 41,072,264, forward strand.
CTGGTTCAGTGGCACCCTGGGCTCAGGTTGAATGACACCAGCCATTATTCAATTTGAAGTTTGGGAACATCTAATGGCAGAAAGCAATTATTGGGAGAAGGGCAGCCCCGGATTGAAGGTTATCACTGCAGTAAAAGCTGTTAGCCTTTTGAGTTGCACTTTAACTGTATTAGATAACATTCAGGCCACCAGTTTTTCTTTTTTTTTTGTTCAGTTGCAAAGGGAAATCTACTAATAGTTTGTAGCAACTATCATCGTATATAATGATGGTAGGCTGATCCAGCACTGCACACCAGAGGCACCGCATGTTTGTGAACCCGTCATTTGTTCAATGAATGAACTTTATTGTAAGAAACAAAGATTTCTATTGACAAATCTTTTAAACAAGAGACAGTTCCTGGAAATTTGTAACAGCTGGAAACTGTACGGTCAACAACTTCATTTCTCTGCGTGCGGGTTGTATTTACACTTCACCTATTAACAGATAGACATGGAACTGTACACCATTCATAGGTAAGAATAAATGAATGGGGTGTTAAAGGGACATCCACAATTTTTATTATTATTATTATTATTATTAAACAGGATTTATATAGCGCCAACATATTATGCAGCGCTGTACATTAAATAGGTATGGCAAATGACAGACAGAAACAGACAGTGACACAGGAGGAGAGGACCCTGCCCCGAAGAGCTTACAATCTAGGAGGTGGGGGAAGTCTCACACAATAGGAGGGAGATATGTAATGGTGGGAAGTAGTGATGGTTTCAAAAGACAGAAGAAGACGGGTAGGCAAGTTTGAAAAGATGGGTTTTGAGGGCTCTTTTAAATGAGCAGAAAGTAGGAGCAACCAGAATAGGACGAGGAAGACCATTCCAGAGAGTCGGGGCAGCTCTAGAAATGTCTTGGAGCCGTGCATGTGATGAGGTTATGAGTGAGGAAGTCACTAGTAGGTCATTGGAGGAGCAGAAAGAGCGGCTGGGAGGGGTATTTTTCTATCAGGTCAGAAAGGTAAGTGGGACGAGAACTGTGGAGGGATTTGAAGGCAAAGCACAGGAGCTTGAATTTGATTCTATGGTTAAATGGAAGCCAATGAAGTGTACTAAAAAGAGAGGGAGCGGAAGAGGAGCAGTGGGAAGGATGGATGAATTTTTATGTAATATTTCTTCAACATGTCTGGGTGTTTACTACCATTCACAGAAATCAAAGTTCTACCCCCCATAATAACTTTCTCTCAGTAAGGACGGCTCATCTTTGTCTAGGCATCATCTAGGATCACCACCTACTTGGACTGGGATGTTGGCTAAGAGGTTATTATTATTATTATACAGGATTTATATAGCACCAACATATTACGCAGCGCTGTACATTATAATAGGGGACGACATAATTATGTAAATCCCGCTGCTTGTGCAGTTTTTCCCCTAAACAGATCAGCCCCTGCTGAACCTTGTGACGTGTACAAAGTTACATTGTTGCAGTCTGATCACTGGGAAAATTAGACTAAAGCCGTGTACACACGTGCAATTCTTGTCGTTGGAAAGAATCTTTCACGATCCTTTCCAACGATAAGAACCGCACGATGCATGAACGTGTGTTGTACATACAGTACCGTTTTTCTCTATGGAGAGGGGAGAGCGACGGAGCGGCACCCATCTGCTCGCTCTCTTCACCTTCCCTTGCATTAGGATTGCTCGCCGTTCATTGTCCATGGATCCACCACGATGGATCCACGGACGATGAGCGACGCAGGGTGTACACATTCCAGATTCTCGCCCGATATCTACCCTGAGCCGATTATTGGGCAAGAAAAATTTGACATGTGTATGTAGGTTTAGGCTTCATACACACATCTGATGATTCTCGTCCATATATTGCTTCAGGGCTGATTTCGGACAAGAATCTGGTATGTGTACAGCTCTCGTTCAATGTCGTTTATGGACTGCATACCTGTCACCCAGAACTAGTAACAGCTTACACTGTATTTACTAAATACACTGATACTGACACAGTGATATTGTAGGTACAAAATGTAAATGTTTTGTCTCTTAACACTAAAATCATGTTGCTGTTAGTATCCTTGGTATTTATAAACAGGATAAACAGGTTTATTATCGAATCAAAAACTCTGATCATTAGAAACAAAGATACAAAACATTGCAATTAAAAATAACAATAAAAAAATAAGAATAAAAGCCTATAGCTCTGCACGGCAGATCTAAAGATAGAAGTCAGGACAGGTAGGCGGATGGTGGAAGCTTGCCTAGAATATTAAGCTATGAATTTATCACTGGGGAGGGGAAGAACATTGAGGATGTGAGAATCCAGAGGAGAATGTGTGCATTGGGGGTCTGGAACTGTTCTTGGCCCGTCATATATATTTCAGGTAGTGGGGGAGGCATTCATCAGGTAATGATCAACCAATCCACCATGAGTTTAGTGAAAAACGTTGAATGGCATCAATACTGGATTCCCACACTTCCATGTTTGATTTCCTATATATACACCTCACTTTGTTGGTGAAGAATTTTGGGGGGTGGTTGGTGTGGATCCATTTATGTATGTTGTTTTTTTTATCTGCACCCATATATACTGGTTTCCTGTAAATCCAGGATAATAAATGCTGCCCATTTATGCCCAAGATGATCTATGGCCTGTTGAGCAATAATTCTGAAATGATGTTTCATCTTATATCATTTACATTTACGTTTGACATATTTAGATGATTGACTCATAAGGTAAGATCTGTGTGGGGATATGTAGGGCTGTTTCAGACCAATTTAGCATCTAGCACCCCCACCGGTTTCACAAGAACACCTATATCCACCCTCATATGTAGAGCCGCACAGGTAAGCATGGCATAACAGCAATGGCTACCTGTTCCAGCACCGGGCAATTCAGCTGAGATGTTGGATCCTGATGCTTATAATGCAGTTTTGGGCAGCACGGTGGCTCAGTGGTTAGCATTCTTTCTTTTGCAGTGCTAGGTCTCAGGTTCGAATCTCGGCCAGGATACTATCCGCATGGAGTTTGCAGGTTCTCCCTGTGTTTGCGTGGGTTTCCTCCCACATTCCAAAAGGAGCAGCTGCCTTTTGCAAATTGAGCCTTTTGATCATTTTTATATCCTGACAAGGTTGCTTTAAAGAGACCCTGTCAGCAGACCATTTATTTCAACAACAATCTTCCGACAAATGGATGTGATTTTCCTGAAAAAGCCTCTTATTCAAAAGCTGCGAGGGTACTGCTGGGTGCCACCATACTGGATATGATGTCATAATCCTCAGAAAGTTCAGAGCTGTCATTTAGGACTCTATAGTATTCCCCTTTGCTGTTATTCCAAAGTGTGGGAGGTAAGGGCAGATGAGCTGGGCCAGCACAGACAGTAATTAGACACTCCTTAAAGGGGAGAAGGGAAAGGGTGTGCAAGGGATCCATCTCTCTGACATTTTTTAGGAAGGTTTAGGGGCATTGCAAGTGATTAAAAAAGTTATAGATGGAGAAAAGCAAGTTGGCTTTTAAAATACTTGATTTTGTTGTGCCTTTACCTGCAAATTATTAATATTTGGTGCTAGTGTCTCTTTAAGGTTTCACCCACTGGAGATAGGATCTTGCAGTGTATGCTCAGCTTTATTCAGAATACTGCAATCATGTCTGCTGCAGTAGGGAGGATTATTTGGCTTGCATTGCCATGTTCTCGCAGGCCAGTAATGCAGAGTTTGCTCTCATCTATCCCCCGATGAGGAGCTTGCTGCATCATCAATGACAGTTTGTATAAGCAGCCAAGAGGGAAAAGAGCCGCTGCATGAGTCTTGTTGGAAGAATCTGGCTCTTCCCAATTCACAGAACTTCTCAGCATCATATGAAAATGTTCTTTGATTTATAACAGGCAGAATCCATCTGCAGAACTCAATTACGGAAGAGCCAAAAAAGCCTCTGCTGCCCCAGGCCTGGCCCCAAAGGAAAACCATAAGGTGTATTCAGTCAGCACATATTTTCATTTTATATAGGATTAATGGTTTTCTTAAAGGTAAACTTTAATGCTGTGGGCTTCTTTACTTTCATTTGAAATACACTGCAAAAATACATATATACGAGCCAAGGAATTTGTATTTTTGTCTATCAATTTCTGGGATTTACAGCCAGCCCCGAGACCTTACTTTTTAAGGCAGTAAAGCCACAAGGCTAGGTCACCTTCCCGCCCCCATGCTGTGATTGGGTAGTGATTGAGCAACAATAGAAGAAAAGATTATCTCTCTGCTCTCTCCTTGTTCTTTATAAGCTAATGTGAATACAGGACACCTGATTGACTCACAATGTTCACCAATAAATAAAACATTTTTAAATATGTGTTAGAGTTTATCTGTGCCCTTTAAATTTACACAGGTACAAAACTGGCAGATCCAGAAAACCTGCCCTGCAGGGCTGAAGGTTAATGACGAATGGACGAAGCCAGTGGTGGTGGTTGTCCAACCAAGACATATGCCAGATAGAAAACAGCAGGAGGAAGTGACAGATGGTCATTGCTTGGTAAGTGATTTAGAATTTGTAATTAATGGCCAACATCCTGGAAAATCTTTGTCAGCAATCTGTTTCACTGCAAACCAGTCACCTGTTGGAAACCTGCAAATTCTGCACGATTCTTCCCTGTTACATCCACATCGCCTTCTTTGCCATGGAATATCTGAGAGGGTCTAGCTCGAAGTGCTTATTGAATGAATATACATTCCCTGTGTGACTCATAATCAGGTCTAGTGAGTCTTTCGCTGCTGTCCCCTGTGAGTTTCCAGAAATCCATGTCTCTGCTTTGCCTCCCATCGTCCTCCGCACACATCCGTCCTAAAGTGAACTTCATTCACTGCGCGTCTGAAAAGATCTTCAGAGATCTGCGTCAGATTTACACCTGGAGCAAATACCCGGGGAAAGGGGGCAGTTATTGCTCCAACTCTGCACTTAACCAATCAAATCACTGCGAGGGGCATTAGGAGGTGGTGTGACCCCCTAGTCACATTCCAGCTTCTAGTAAAGAGGATTTAGTCTCTCTCCCTGCTTATAATTAAACAATATTTATATAGCGCCAACATATTAGCAATGCAGTACATTGAATAAGGGTTGGAAATGACAGACAGACACAGACAGTGACACAGAAGGCGGAAAGGATCCTGCCCCGAAGAGCTTACAATCTAAGCTCACTTTTCTCTTTCATTCCCCCTCCCCTTCTTTATTCTATCTTCCTCTCGCCTTCCCTCCGCCTTCTCTCTTTTTCTTTCTTTAAGCCTTGTACACACAAGATAAATGGTTGAAAACAATTAATGACCACAAAATGCACGGCTCATCGTTCTAAAATCGTTCATCTGATCATCTGTTACAGTCGGGGAAAGATTAGCCGCTTAAGGTTGGATGGGATTGTGGGGGAAAGGAAGTGGCGCAGTCACTACCCAATCTCTTACTATTTACATCTGTTGTCTGTACAGTCATCTGGCATGGTCTTCTATCTGTCTCCTTATATTTTCCTCCCCCTCTTTATCCCTCTTTCTTTGTTTCTTTCCCTTTGTGTCCCTCTCCCATCCCTTATTTTCCCTTATCCTTATCCCTTATCCTTCCTTCTATCTCTCCACCCCTTCTTTGTTTACCTCCCTCAATTTCATCCCTATCATTGCCTCCTTCCCTTTTTTCTCCCCACCTCTTTTTGTTTCCCTCCTTTCCTCTATCTTCTCCCCATGTTTGTTGCCTCTTACCCTCTGCTCCCCCCCCCCCCCCCCCCCCCC
>NC_092869.1:41079373-41080094 GCF_032062135.1 Pyxicephalus adspersus
CTGCTAAGTAGGAAGCAGATCCTGCCTATGTAATGGATAAATATGGCTGCTCCCATGTGCATAAAAAAAAAAGGCTGCAGAAAGAAGCGCCTGCCAGCTGTAAAGGATCCTCCCTCTCCTTTCCACATTCACATGAACATGCTGAGTAGCCAAAGCCCACCGTGTAAGCTTATTGAGAGCTGGGCAGTATCAAAGGATTGACTGCCCTTGGGGCTGGTGAATGTTTTTGTATGTTCAGCCTAATCCTCTCCTTTCCCTTCCTTCTCCTCCCCCCTTACTCCTATCTCCCCATCTGCTTCTTATTCTAATTACACCTATTTGTTCTCTCTATATGCACAGATAAACTTATATACATATAGTTATCAATATATTTACCCAAGATTCACCCAACTTTTGCCTAAAAAGTAAATTTTTTGACATTTACTCATGATTCATACATTATTTGGATCCAATTTAAATAAATATGTGAATTTTGGGTAAAAGTCAAGAAAACATTTATAGACTCCAAAGTATTTTTTTAATTTGCTGCATCCAAGCAGATCTTGCATTCCTAATGAATTAAAGGTCCACTTTAAATTTAAAAATCCCCACCCCTTGAGGCACTTATACTTATCCAACCACCTTGGGCCAAATTCTAGCAAAGCCCTACCTAATAAGTGGGGGTTCATTGTATGGGGGAGACATAACCCCAGAGCTTTGGCCCAGTACCCATGAGTGCGCA
>NC_092869.1:41081161-41110294 GCF_032062135.1 Pyxicephalus adspersus
TTAATGGACCTGCCGCCTCTCTGCCTGTGCATGGCCCCGCATTGGACTGAATGAATTGTAGTAGCGGTGCTATTTCTCTAATATAGGCTTGTTCCACAATGAATGTTAAGCAAAACCTCATTGTTTCCATATGAAAAGGTTTTAAATCTAATGAGAAGAAAAAAATTCCTAAATTTTTTCAATAAACTTTGTTTGGCCCGTGACTTTGTCTAAGTTTTTGAGTTGGACACCCCTGCGTTTAATTTAACCCCCATTACAGTTTAATTCCTTTCCCTCAGATTAGGTGGCCTGGAAGGGTCTGATACCACAATTTCTGTATTGCTGCAGATGTTATCTGAGGTCACAAAAAGCTTAGAATTCCTCTCCTTCACATGATCTTTGGCGCATTCAAATTTATTTCCGGTAAATATGGATTTGGGTTGGCTACAAGGCGGGCCATGCTGGCAGCTGGACAGCAGGCACCGAGCCAGGATGACAGGTTAGACACTGCCAGGTAGTCACCCAGTATATTGTTGTCATCTCATTGCTTCATTTAAAACCCACACAGTGCCATATTTTATGGTTTTGGCAGATCACTGAACCGTGGCGAAGGGAATAAAAGAAAGCCGTGCAAGCTTGGCACCTATCCTGGCGTTCACTGCAGGAAATGTTTTTAATATATGAAGTAGCTGCATAGGGCAACTCCAGACAGATAGCTCCACAGAATACTAAATATTACCTGTCAAAAGATTTGTAAAGTCATCTATATATTGTGCTTTGCCTTCAAATCCCTCCACAGTTCTTGTCCCACTTACATTTCTGACCTGATGGAAAAATCCCCCCCTAGCCGCTCTCTCTGCTCCTCCAATGACCTACTATTGACTTCCTCACTCATAACCCCATCACACGCACGGATACAAGACTTCTCTAGAGCTGCCCCAACTCTCTGGAATGGTGTTCTTTGTCCTATTCGGCTTGCTCCTACTTTCTGCTCATTTAAAAGAGCACTCAAAACCCATTTTTTTAAACTTGCCTACCCATCTTCTTCTGTCTCCTAAACCATTACTACTTGCCACCATTCCATATCCCCCTCCTATTGTGTGTTACTTCCCCCAACTACTAGATTGTAAGCTCTTCTGGGCAGGGTCCTCCCCTCCTCCTGTGTCACTGTCTGTATTAGTCTGTCATTTGCAACCCCTATTTAATGTACAGTGCTGCGTAATATGTTGGCGCTATATAAATCCTGTTTATTGTTAATAAAAATAATAATTATATTAATATTAATAATATTCCCGAGACCCCACCAACTGTGCTACACAATACAGCAAGACCCAGGCACCAATTAACAGAATGGGGTGGGGGGGGTGCAGTAGAATGGAATACTGTGCGTGCTGAATTTATAATTTTTTTTTAATGACCAATTACAGCTTTCATTACCATATTTGAATGTGGTGAATGCCCCCTATTCATTACAATTAATTGAAAAGTGGTGATCACTGCAAAAGTGGCGATCAGAGAGATTGAGACATACACCATCCATCTCCATTGTGGCCTAAGCATTCTATAAAATGGAAAAGCAGTCTGGAGGTCAACTTTTTATAGTAGTAGTGAGCATTAGGTCCATGAATAAATTAGTGATCATTCAGCTGATTCTTACATTTGCTGCATCTGCACCCAGCTGGCACCCTTGCATTTGGGACTGCTGCTCCAGATGTGCACTTGCAGGCCTAAAACCCAATGCACATATCTGCATTCAGCCCATGCAATACATTACAAACCTTTGCTAGTACTATTATAATATAAAGTTGCATACAAGTCAGATGATTTTCGTCTGAGCTAATTCTTTAATTTGGTGGGCAAACCTGCAATGGGCCTGCTGCAATGCTATTATTAATATTATTACACAGTATTTATATAGTGCCAACATATTACACAGCACTGTACAAAGTCATTTCATTAACATTCCTTTAAAGGGGCTTTTTTAAGCTGGGTTGGAAGAAATTGTAGGTGGGTGGCAGCCCCTGTATTGTAACCCAACTCTTCAGTAACCACGGAGGTGGTGCACCTAGCTAAAAGGGCCTGGGGAGAACCCTGTAATGTCCCAACCATAGTCATATGTGTTTATTACAGTCAAGGGACTTTTTTGGGGGGAAGCCAACCAACCTAACTGCAAGTTTTTGGAATGTGGGAGGAAACATCCAGAAACCTACGCAAGCACAGGGAGAACCCATGCAGATAGTGTCCTGAGATTTGAACCTGGGACCCAGCGCTGCAAAGGCCAGAGTGCTAACCACTGAGCCACCGTGCTGCCCTAAGGCTTGCATTTCTGCTACTTTATATGGTGGGCACCCTTGCACTTGGGAGAGTTGCACCCGATGTGTACTCTTATACTTGCCGCTATTGAACCCAGTGCACACTTCTGCATTTGGCACATCCATTAAATGGACACCCCTTTTGCCAGTACCATTATAAAGTAAAGCTACATACACATTTGATTGTTGCCAGTGCTTATCCAGGGCAGGGCAAGGTATACAGTATTCCCCCAAGGCTGTGTACACACGTCCAATGGTTCTTGTCCAATATTCGGCTCAGGGACAATATCGAATGAGAATCTGGAGCTGGTTGTCCATCGTCCGAACGACCGCCCTGGTGGATCAACAGACGATAGATGACGAATGATTGTAATGGAAGTAAAGGGGAGAGAATGCAGCGGAGTGCCGCTCCATCGTTCTCCCCTATCCATAGAGAAGAATGGTGCTGCATGTACAGAGCTCATTCATGCATCGTGCAGTCGTTAGTCGTTGGAAGGGATTGTGAAAGATCCTTTACAACGACAAATATTGGACATGTGTACATAGCCTAAAGTCATTCATCAATTTACCCTGGTGGACTAATAAATGCCTGATCAGAACAACCTTTGTGGTTTCTTATAAAGTAGAGCACAGTAGGGTGCCACCTATTTATCCTCTCCCCTTCCTTTCTCCAAAGTGCTGTGTGGATAGATACTTGCTTGCAAAAAAGATCATTTCCAGTCGTCAGGTCAAGATTTTTGTGCCATTTCTAGCACAGCGACAAAAAGGTTACTAGGAAAAGTGCTGGATGCAAACTACATGGGGCCACAATATCTTGGGGACTAAAACCAGCAGTGTTTTGCTTACAGGAAACATATAGCTCCTCTGCTGCCTATTAGCAACTTGCATAGTGGGGCCCCTTTTACTTGGAATCTGCAAGAGCAGGGTGGGGTGGATTCTGGTTATTAAACACAGGCAAGGGCCCTATAATCCTTCACGCATTGTATTATCTACAGAGGGCCCTCTCCGGGTAGCATAGAAAACTTCAAATCCTAGAACTATGGTGAGAAGGGTGGTTTAGGTCAGGATAGTGTAAGGGCGTATATGCATAATGACAGGTCTTCTTGGGTGTTAAAATGAGTGAGAAATATGCATTTAGGTCCTCCCACTGCTCGAGATAGTGACAGAAATGCCCTTGGGTATTAGGACAGGTCCTCTTTATTGTGAGCATCATCAAAGTATTTAGCAGTAAAAGTAAAACGTCACAGGCCCTATTTTTTAATTCCCATATTATCTTCCAGGTATTGTACTGAAATAGTGCAAAGTATATTATATACATGTAGGAAATCAATTTTTTGGCTCTGGGTTTCTGATACAAATCCTAGCAAATTAGATCATTTTTTTGACTTGTATGTCTGCTAGTTTTTTTAATGGGGGGGTGAGTAAAGGATGCATAATACCTATTGATCCTGCCAGTTTTGGATCTCTTTTAAGCCTCCTTTATTAGGGTGACCCCATCAGTTCCCAATGTTGCAGAACAGTTGTCACCCCTCCTATATGAAGTACAAGTAATTGTGCTTTAATACATTTTGCTGCAGTGTGCGCCCCCTGCTGGTGGGTTGACAGCTGCTCTGACCATTTAATAGCTGAGACTGGGACTTTCCTCTGACTGTCATTTTTCCTGGACAGTTACGGTAGAAAAATACCTGTTCTACCCGCAAGATCAATGGGGAATGAAATGATTCACTGGGGAATTCACAAAAGCTCATGCTATTGACTGCATCATAAATAATATTAATAACTTTTATTTATAAGGAGCCAAGATATTACCTAGTGTGGAAACCATTTATTGCACCTGGCTGTGGCTGCAGCAGATCCATTGCTCTTATTAGTCTTTGTATACTAGTATATTTGTATATTAGGCAGCATGGAGGCTCAGTGGTTAGCACTCTGGCCTTTGCAGCGCTGGGTCCCAGGTTTGAATCTCAGCCAGGACACTATCTGCATGGAGTTTGCAGGTTCTCCCTGTGTTTATGTGGGTTTTTTCCAGGTACTCCAGTTTCCCCCCACATCCCAAAAACATGCATTTAGGTTAATTAGCTTCCCCCAAAATTCACCTTAGACTGTATTAAAGACATATGACTATGGTAGGGACATTAGATTGTAAGCCCCTTTGAGGGACAGTTAGTGACATGACTATGGACTTTGTACAGCGCTGCGTAATATGATGGTGCTATTTAAATACTGTGTAATAATAATAGTATTTGCCCTTCTTTGCACTCCTTCCAGTTCCACTGTCCAGGAGTGCATGGAGAAGGTGTGGGTTGGGACAATGGATATTTACCTGCCTGATCACTGTCGCTTCTTCTTATGTACAACTTTGCGTAGGATGCTGGGATACCCGGTGCACCCGTAGGTTTCCCCTGCATCTGTTGGGACTTTATAAACTCCCGCACACCTACATCATCCCGAGATGGCTTAAGATCAAAACCAATAGAAAAGAAGATTATTGCACCCTGCAATGAAATTGTAACAGGTGAGTGTATAAAAAATATTGCGATCAGGCAATGAACGTTACTTTATTGCAGAAGGTACAGCGCTACGTAATGTGTTGGCGCTATATAAATCCTGTTTAATAATAAAAGGGACATCAACTGTCTCCTAAAGGATATGTCCGCAATAAAGGACCTGCCTGGTTGCAATTTTTTTAGCAGGGTTTAGTTCTGCTTTAGACCTATAAATGGCCCCGGAGGACACAAAGAAAGGGGGTGAAAAGGAAAAGAGTAGGGGAAGTGGTTGGGTGGAGAGGGGGATAGAGGGAGGTAAGGAGAGATTGGGGGGTATCAGGATAGAAATGTAAAGCCCCATACAGACGTCTGATGGTCAGCCATCATCCATCCCTTTCTCTTTCTAAAGACAGGTTATTATTATTATTATTATTATTAATAATAATAAAAAGTATTTATAAAGCACCAACATTTTACGCAGCGCTGTACATTCAGTAAGGGTTGCATATTACTGACAGACACAGACAGTGACAAAGGAGGAGGACAGGACCCTGCCCCAAAGAGCTTACAATCTGACAGATGAATGAACAAGTGCTGTACACAGTTCAATTTTGTTCTATAGAGACGTGAGGGGGTAGGACAAGTAAGCAGCACCCCACTGTGCTCCCCTCCATAGTACTGCACAGTGGTCATTCCCCATCAGTGGTTCATTAATCCGCCACAGTAGATGGATGAAAAATGCCAGGGGATTGCCCGATTTTATGACTTGTGAACATAGCTTAAGCAAGAAAATAACAAAGCAGAGGCAGAGGCAGAGATAGGTTGCTCCCTGGGCCCATGCACTCCCTGATCCAAGCATTGCATCAGCCGCAGTATTCAATATATTGCGTTCCTACCGCCGGGAAGTCTCCGCAGGACATGATTGTACAAAGTGCTACAATGACAGTACTGCCTCCACTCCGCTCTAGAGACTCCATTGTCCTTGGGGCTATGTGATGAAATAAGAGTAACCCATAAACATGTCAGAGGGGTTCCTAACCGAGAAATCCTTTAACGCTTCAAATTCCAGAAATCAGCGCTGATTGATGATTGTAACAAGTAAATTATTCTTTTACTTTTCCCTATGCATAAAACCACCAATCAGTGAACAATAGTGCTTTGGTGTAAATGTGACTGCACACTATGTAATGTTTTATTTGAATATAAAAAACATTAAAGCAAAATATATTGGAAAGAGTATTCCTAATCAATATTTGATTGAAGTATTGATCGGAAACTCCCATTCCCTGTGCAAAGGAGCATTACAAGCTTCACCATCCCCTCCCCCTGCTCCAGCATGCAAATATCAATTATTCCTTTTGACTGGGAAGCATTCCCTGCTGTTTGATTTAACAACAGAGATCTGGCTGTTGTTATAGTAAACATCAGGCAGGGCTCCTATTGGCTGCTGATTGTTAGGGAGCATTTCCCACCAATTTACATTAGCATGTCAGGGTGGGGGTAGGGGGAGTTGGCAAAACTCTGTGCCCACATTCCATTTTTGTTGCAGGAAATTATTTTGTGATTGTTTTTAGTAATAGGGGAAGGAACAAGCACTGTACTGTGCAATGGAGAGGGGGTGGATGACAAGCAAGTTTCCCCCCCTGTGCTCTTTTCCATAGGAAAGTACAGCATTGTCCTAGTTGTTTATTGATCCTCCAGGATGGATGCCAAGGGGGCTTCTGTGCACACAATAATCTAATGTGTCCAGTGTTCTCCCCAGAAATTTCTTTCAGCCGGGTGGGGGAAACTGTAGCCAGGTGGTAAAAAGGTGGGCGGGGCAAGACTCAGCAAATTTAGTGCTCCTAGTTATTTATGCCACAGGTATCCAGTAACCCCTAATATTGTGTCAGTGTTCTACCTATCCCCTATACTTTGCCCTAACTTTCTAATGCCTGTTTTTTTGGAATGTACAATTTTTCCATTTTTGTATTATGCTCCAACAGTTCCAACAGTTTAATACTATGCTACACTTTATGATTCTGTTCTTTGAACCCCAATTTATTTGGAATGGGGAGGTGCAGAAAACTGAAAATGTAGGTGCAAGTGGGGAACAGATGTATGAACCCCTAAATTTCATTAACATGGCATCATTAGAAAATAAAAAAACTCTGCCCAATAAACTGTCCGCCTCCCTACCTTGAACCCTAATTTCTCTAGAACAGAGAGGTGCAGGTAAACAGAATTATAGGTGTGGGGACACTTGTGGCTAACACCCCCAAACTTTCATCACCATAACATCATTACAACATAAAAAACTCTACCCATCAAAGCACGCTGCCCTGTTACACATGACTGTACCCTACCAGTACCTGAACCCCAATTTTATTTTGATGGGCAGGATTTTTTTTATGTTCTAACGATAACATAGTGATGAAATTTTAGGGGCTGTTAGCCACAGACATTCTCCAGTTTCCTTCACCCTCCCCATTCCAGAGAACCTCATGTGTTAGAAGTGGCCAGTAATGTGTAACAGGGCAGTGCGTTTGCCATAGTAATGACATTTTAGTGGGGGGTTGGCCAAAGGTGTCCCCTCACTGCACCTACATTTTCGGCTTTCTACACCCCCCCATTCTAGGGAATTTGGGGTTCAAAGAAGAGAAGCATACAGGGTAACATACAATGTCAGTTAAAGATTTGTGACAGGTAGGTTTTTTAGGGGCCCCATCCCAATCCTCCTTTCTATGTAAGTGGCCACGGGGGGTCCCCCATTAGCATTTTCAATTAAGGACTCCTAGGCCCACTTGCTTTTGAAACCGGAACCCCAATTCCGATCCCCATATCTTGAAAATGTTAAAAGCTGGGGTGCTGAAATTGTGGTTAGTATTAGCTATGAGTGCTCCCTTTGACATTATGACATATGGTTTGGGAGATATAGAGGTTTATACACAGGTAGCTGTAAGACTGAGGAATGTGACATGCAGTTACACATGCCCACTGGGCAGATACATTGTTTTACAATTTTTTTTCAATAGAAGACTCAGCACAGCTAGAGAATGGGGGAGGGATAGCCTGTGTCCTGATCTCATTCTATCTGTGCTGTGCTTTTCTCCTCCCACCCGGCTCTAATCAGCAGAGAATAGCCTTTCCATTGTCCGTTCAGAGCTGCTGATAAGAGGAAGAGTCAAGGCAGGTGGGCGGCCTGCCCCCCAAAAACGGCTGGGGAGAACTATGGTGTCTATGTACCATGGGCAGCACGGTGGCTCAGGGGTTAGCAGTCAGGCCTTTGCAGCACTAGGTCCCAGGTTCAATTCCCAGCTAGGACATTATCTGCATGGAGTTTGCAGGTTCTCCCCGTGTCTGCGTGGGTTTCCTCCGGGTACTCCGGTTTCCTCCCACATCCCAAAAACATGCAGTTAGGTTAACTGGCTTCCCCCTAACAATTGACCTTAGACTACATTAATCACATATGACTATGGTAGGGAAATTAGATTGTGAGCTCCTTTGAGGGACAGTTAGTGACACGACTATGGACTTTGTACAGCGCTGCGTAATATGATGGCGCTATATAAATACTGTATAATAATAATAATATGTAGCATTGGACTTGTTGATCGATTCTAGGCTGTTATAATCTTCAGACTCCCTCTGTATTGATCTTATCAATTGAAGGAATAGCTACAACCTTGCCTTTATGAATGAATCTGTAACCTATACAAGAGAGTATAGCCAATCCCACAGTAATGTGGTTGGAGAGTACCACTGAGATGGTTGCCAAGCCAGTAAATATTAGTCCAAACATAGGAGAGAGAAAGATAGAGGAAAAGCGTCTCTTTAAAGCTGCGTACACACGTAAATTTTTCTCGCCCCATAATCTGCATCGGCCAAATATAGGGCGAGAATCTGGCGTGTGTACAGCCCAGGTCATTCATCATCCGTGGATCCGTCCTGGCGGATCCACGGACGATGAACGATGAGTGATCCTAATGCAAGGGAAGGGGGAGAGCGCACAGCAGGGTGCCGCTCCGTCGTTCTCCCCCTCCCCTCTCCATAGAGCAGAACGGTGCTGTATGTACAGCACTCGTTCATGCATCGTGTAGTTCTTTGTCGTTGGAAAGGATCGTGAAAGATCCTTTCCAACGACAAGAATTGCACGTGTGTACGCAGCTTAAGGCAAGGGAATTTAACGTTAGTTAAAATTCTTTATTTCGTTCACTAAAATGCAATAATACAAAACATCAATTATAAAATGTCTATGACATTTTGGCCATAGATCACTAAAACACTCTCACATATACAGCGTCCAAACGTGGGTCAATATATACACTTAATGCCTCTCCCGACATGTTTCGCCCCTGTTGGGCTTCCTCAGGGGATTTTTTGAGACCTGTGCTTATTGATGTTTGGGGCATCCACTAAAATCTCACTTACACTTAAGTGTATTCATATGTGGTTAGGGCTAAGTTGTCATACGTTGTCATGTTGGTAATGATACATGCGCCATATGATTCTATACTGAGATGAGCATGAGGGTTTGTGTTGGGGGAGAATGATTTACCATGTATATAGATGTTCCCCAATATCGTTCATCAATCCTCCACAGCAGATTAATGAAGGATCAGGGAAGACCACAGTGCCTTTTTATGGGAATAAGCACACCGGATTGCCGCTCGCTCCTCCTTCCTCCTCTATTTGCATAGAACAGAATAGAGTTGTGTGCATGGCGCTCGTTTATTGATTTGTCACTGCAAACAATAGCCAAAGATCAGCGTCAATCATCTAACATCCGGAATTCTTTTGTTTTTACTCCAGATCCCAATGCATACAATGCTTTCTAATTATGGATCGGCTTTATTTATGGCCTGCGCCGTGAAGCTTCTGCTCCAGGAAAAACGTGGGGCCGCCTTTGCGTTCGCCATTAGCTACCTTCAACCTGAAGTGTCCTGTTTCCATGGTTACCAATCAGTCCCAAAAAGTTTATTTTTAGTGAGTGAACATAGAGTTCTGCGGATTTTCCAGCCCCCCCGCCTTCCACCTCCCACGGCTGATCCTTGCTGAGCACCTCTGTAAATAAACAGGAGATGGCGAGCTCTTCTACCTGTGTGAGTGACTTGGGTGTCTGCACAATGCCGCAGCATTCCCACACAAGTCAGGCATTCCTTCTTCAAGGTGACATAAAGAGAATCTGGGGTAAAGGTGAGCTGACTTACACCTGTCTGTACAGCCACCCCTGGAGTCCTCCAGGCAGTGCTCCACCCCGGGAAACTATGCACAGCTCATCCAATATGGCGATACATACTGACAATTCAGCATTTTTTTCATGGGAGATCGTGGTCGTTTATTAAACATTTATCAAATGGCTGGAGTTATGAAACATTCACCTGTCCAGATTCTGTAATGTTGAAGCCTGGCTTGTAAGTCAGAGTTTCTCAAACTTTTTTACATGGGGGAATCCTTAAAATAACTATCAGGTCTTGGGGAACTCCTTCTATAATTATTCTATCCCCAGATTTTAGTGCATTAGTGTGGTGATCAGTGGGAAGAATTCCTCTTACATTGCTGGCCATTGGGAAGAATGTCACCCTTACAGATAGCCAAAAAGATCATTGGTGCCACCCAAACTGACCTGAGAGGTATAAATTGCTCTTTGTTTAAGGAACTTCTGAAGGAACCCTGGTTGAGAAAAGTTATTCTAAACCCTTTGTGGTCCTGTAGTCCCCACTGGAATCCTGGGTGGCAACAGAGAAGCAAAATTGGAAGAGAGCGAGGGAGCGTTGCCACCTAATAATAGGAAGTTTCTAAACAAAGCTCTCCATAAATGAATCAGCTGGGGTGATTTTTAAAAAAACTGCAGATTTAGGAATCACTCAAAATGGCTTTTGGGATGGCAATTATATAAAATAAATATATATATGGGTTTGGAACCAAATGATTTGATTGGTATTTGCTTCAAAATGAGCCTCTGATCTGCCTGCTCATTTAATGTCTCATCAACCTGGGGACTTACCTGGTACTTCCAGGTATGGGGGAGCAGGTGACGCACCCCAGTTCTTGCCAACATCATGTAGGGTAGGTATAGAGAGTCCTTTGCCTTGTGTAAGCTTTGGGTTGCCACATTTCTTTGCTTCTACATTTGAACAAAACTAGAGGGGGCAAAAGTAGGTTAGCTATAAGCAAAAGCAGAGGTCAGTATAAAGCCCACTCTGGGCAAAGCTCACTCCCTATGGGCCATTAACCAGTGATCACCTTCTTCTCACTCATCTGAGTTTTTATACCGACTTGTCTGTATATTTTGCTATTCCTAATTCCCGGGGTGACGATAAGTGGCCAGCGCTATGACCACACTGACCAGTTACCCCTTTGTGACCCTTTATACGGCCACAGGCTTCTGGATCCTAAGAGGACACCGACAATGCATAGCCAATAGAAACTGTCCTTACCCCTAAAATTTTACTTTCCTCCTCTACAGGGATGAAGATGGAAGACTCAGATAACAAGGAGTCATGTCACCATGGATTTAGGTAAGTATTTTACGCATTTAGAATATATTTTTTACCAGTAGCAGTTGAATTGGAGGGGGGGCAGAGTTCAGTGTTAAAGAGAACCTGTTACATTGTCCGGCAAAATTTGCATTAAAGCAGAACTCCGGGCAAACTTTTTTTTCAGTCAAGGTTTAGAACCCATCAGGTTTTTTTTTGTTAGATAGCTCCCCATCAGTTCCTATCAGATCCTTGAAACAGGAACTCAAACAACTTGATCAGCATTCTGAAAATTCCTTCACTGCAAGCGATTGTTTTTGCAAAAATATTTAATGATAAGGTCAATTGTTTGCTAGGCACTGCAAAGTTTGTTATTGCAAATCTGAGCATGTCGAGCATATGAACAAACAAACACCAAGTGATTCACCTAATAATCATACACAGGAGATACAAAACAGCTGTATACAGTGTTGGATACAAAGGTCAGGGCTAGGCCAAAGGTTAGGCAGAGGAAGCAGACATCCTGGGTGCTAAGGCAGGAGGGTATGCAAAAAGGAGGGGGGATGGGGTGCACTTTGGGCCTGGAGGTAAAGGGCCTTGTTCTAGTACTGTGCATACAATCAGGTTCTAAAAACCTTTTCTATAGGAAGCTTCATGGGACTGCTGTGACAACAACTTGCTGCTGGAACAAAGTGCACCATACATTACTGTGCATTGTATGCCATCTTCCTGTAGCCTATTCTGTGTAACCATTTCAATAATTTATAATATTAATATTTATTTCCATGCATTATCATCTTGGCTGCACAGCCATTTCCGGTAGGTGAGCTGAGTCCTGTAACACCTCTTTGTGTCGGTGATATACACGTATTGGTAAGAATAAATAAGTGAGACTGCAGGTTGACAAAGCCCTGTGTGAGCCGCTTGCTGCATTTTGTCTACATGCGATGTAGGACATCAGGATGTCCCCTAAGGCACAACTGCCAGATGTGATAAAGATTCCCCCGGCTGTGTGGGAAGACAAGATCTGGGGTGACAAATCCAATTAATTTGTGTCTTTCCCATAAGATGTTGCAGAGATGCTGCACAAAGTCAGGCCTCATTACTGTCCATTCCAGTGCTGTGCTAAGGAAATAAACCCAATAAAATGCAGTGACAACAGATCTCTTTATACAGGACACCTCTTAACTTTACTGTGACATCGGCCATTGACTAATCCAACAGCTCAAACAAGAGACGCGATTTACCCAACCTCTCTTATTACATATCACAAGCTAGTCACAACTTTTTGTGCTGATGTGATTTATTGGTAGTTCAGTGCATGCACAGGTAAGAGATATATCTCTTTTCTGTTTTTTTGTTTATAGTGGAAATTTTTTTATTATTCATGAGCCCCTGCACCAGTGGGGGTCAATTTTACCTAAAGTGCAGCTTCTAACAAGGGCCACATATAATATTCAGTGAATGCTATAGAAGGCTGTCAGAGATCCCAGACATGTAACATGAGATGGCCTATAGGCATGCTACCGTAGGGATACTAAAAGAGATGCTACCAGAGATGGCCAGAGACTGTAGACATGCTACAAAGTTTATGGAGATGCTACAACAGATAGTCAGAGACTATGGACATGCTGCCAGAGATGGTAAGAGACTATGAGCATGCTACAAAACAAAGTCAAGTACTATGGGCATGCTGCAAGGGATGGTCAGGGACTATGGGCACACTACAAGAGATGGCCAGAGACTATGGGCATGCTGCAAAAGATGGTCAGAAACTTTGGGCATGCTACAAAACAAAGTCAGGGACTATGGGCATGCTGCAACTGATGGTCAGCCACAATGGGCATGCTCCAACTCATTGTCAGTGACTATGGGCATGCTGCAAGGAATGGTCAGGGACAATGGGCATGCTGCAAGGGATGGTCAGGGACAATGGGCATACTGCAAGGGATGGTCGGAGACTACAGGCATGCTGCAAGAGATAGTCAGAGACTGCAGGCATGCTGCAAGAGATGGTCAGAGACTATGGGCATGCTGCAAGAGATTGCCAGAGAATATAGGTATGCTACAAGAGATAGTCAGAGACTATGGGCATACTGCAAGAGATGGTAAGAGACTATTGACATGCTGCAAGAGATGGAAAGAGACCATGGGCATGCTGCAAGAGATGGTCAAAGACTATGGGCATGCTACAAAACATAGGCAGGGACTATGGGCATGCTGCAAAACATGGTTGGAGACTATGGGCATGCTGCAAGAGATAGTCAGAGATTATGAGCATGCTGTAAGGGATAGTTGGAGACAATGGGCATGCTGCAAGGGATGGTTGGAGATTACGGGCATGCTGCCAGAGAAAGTCAGACACTACGGGCATGCTGCAAGAGATGGTCAGAGACTATGGGCATGCTGCACGAGATAGTCAGAGACCAGTGGTTTTCACAAGCAAACCCAACTTATCATTAAATAAGTATTTTGTGACACAGATGCAGATATAAATCCTCTAATTTCCTTATCCCTACTTTCAATAAGGGCTTTACCTGGTAAATTGTATTTTGTATTCGCTCCACATTCTGCTGTCCATCTTCACCCCTGAGAGTGCATGTTTTATGTACGGATATAAATAGCCTGTTCTAATTTTATAGCTTTTTGCTGGAATATAATATTACTGTGATAGACTGTACAGTACATCGTGTTCCATTGCCCATGCTGCAGGATCTCATTTATTTATTTAAAAAAGAAAAAAAATCCTTGTGAGTATAACCATTCCTGTTGTTCTAGGCGATCTACATATTGTCCAGGAGGGGGCA
This sequence comes from Pyxicephalus adspersus, assembly GCF_032062135.1. Taxonomy (NCBI): domain Eukaryota; kingdom Metazoa; phylum Chordata; class Amphibia; order Anura; family Pyxicephalidae; genus Pyxicephalus; species Pyxicephalus adspersus. The sequence continues at coordinate 41,095,204 of NC_092869.1, forward strand.
GTGTGGTACAATCCAGGGCAGAGGAACAGATTTACAGAGACTTCCCAGAATTGTGTGCTGTTCTTTTTTATCAGAGGGTGGTAAGCTGCAAAAAGTGGACCATTTACAAGCAAGGCCTGCTTAAAATAAAGATATATAATATAATATATATAAAAATATATATTTAAATGAATTTTTAAAAAACAGAGTAAATAAATAAAAAAAAACTACATATATAAAAAACTACATATATTTGTTAACAGGTTCTCTTTAATGCCTTCATTCCTGGTAATCCTATTTGTTCATGAATGCTGTCAAAGCTGTTTCACGCTTGTCATGTATGTCACCCTCTCCCTATCATTTCACCCTCTCCCTATCATTTCACCCTCTGCATGTCTCCTGACCCTAAGCAGGTGTCAAGGTGACATTTACACAGATGTTGTGTTCATGGTATGCACGTCATAGAGGTGACCCCACCGATATCACAGTGCTGGATATTGCAGGCTTGCTTGGAATTCTGGGATTTTATAGACAACGCGGACATGTGATAAAGGTTTAATAAATAAAACCAGGATGTGGACAACAAATCATGGGGCTGGTTCAGGTCTATTATTATTAATATTATTAATATTATTATTAATAATAATAATAATAATACTACACAGAATTTATCTAGTGCCAACATAATATGCAGTGCTGTACACTAAATAGGGGTTGCAAATGACAGACAGTGACACAGGAGGAGGAGAGGACCCTGTCCCGAAGAGCTTACAAACTACGAGTCCACCAGCAGAATTTAATGAAAGGTGACTGCAAGTCCAGCCCCCATGGTACCCCACCATCTGGGTAGTTTTCAGTCCCCATTATAATCCCCCCCACCAAGTGACATATGTAACCACCAGTGGGCCCCTGTGCAGAACTGAATTAGGCCCCCCCAACCCAACTGATTTTGAGCTCCTGTGGTCCTCATTGGCTGAGGAGGGTTTGGGGCCCTTGTGCAGTGGCCTCCCTATGTTCATCCTGGCAAACACCAACACCACCCAAAAAATACATAGTAGGCATAAGGTACATTATGTTACGTAGAATGAGAGAGGAGGGGTGAAGATGGTGTTACCACTCCGCCCGCAGATTATCTGCTCAGCATGCTGCTGCAGCATCATCTCCTAGATTGTAAGCTCTTCAGGGCAGGGTCCTCTCCTCCTCCTGTGTCACTGTCTGTATCTGTCTGTCATTTGAGGTCCTCGAAATCAGTGGGGTTGGAGGGACAAAATTTAGTTCTGCACAGGGGCCCAGTGTTGGCTACATATGTCACTAGTTGGGGGGAGGGGGATTGTAATGGGAACTGAAGACTACCCAGATGGTGGGGTACCATGGAGGTTGGACTTGCAGTCACCTTTCATTATATTCTGCTGATAGACTCCTAGATTGTAAGCTCTTTGGAGCAGGGTTCTCTCCTCCTACTGTGTCACTGTCTGTATTTGTCTGGCATTTGCAACCCCTATTTAATGTACAGCTCTGAGTAATATGTTGGCACTATATAAATCCTGTTTAATATTATTAATCACGTGCTTCCCTGTAGCCATGAATTTTACACCATTCTTGGCATCCCCCGCACAGAAGCTGAGGTTGTGCACAGCTGAAGGGGATTCTGGAGTAGATGGTGCAGCCAATCTGCAGGTTGTTCAGTCCTGTTCTGCTTTTGGTTCTTGGGCCCTTTTAAACCTCTCCAGTTCCAGACTCAGATTGTTGGATCCTCAGTGCACTTCCTGCCAGCTAGTCGGCTGTTTGGATTTTCTATGTTTGCCCTCGGCCTGTTACCTGACCTCGCCTCCATTGCTGACTGCCCTGACCTTGGCCAGTGCATCTACCTTGATTTGACTCACTGTTTTCCGTCCTCATCACCATTCCCAAGCGGAAGTCTTTTTATCCGTGTCACCCCCTGGTGGGGAGAGCCTGGGGGCTGTGTGCTGGTGATCCCTTTGCAGCAAAGCAGCCCGGGGGATACTAGGGTCACTGGCCCATCACTCCTTGTGGGGTGCACAGGTGGAGACCTGGGGGTCACTTAGATTCTGTGCCTCAGGTATTACCCTCTCACCTGTCTGGGGGAGGCAACCCGTAACAGATGGACCAGCACATACAGTAATTAGCCAGTCCCAAAAAAAAAAATAGATCTATGACAATGAAGGAGGATGCAGGCTGTGCTCGGGAATGGACTCTACATGTGGTGAAAGTTGCAAGTAAGTAAATAAAAAAAAAAAAAAAAAAGCCAGCAGCAGGACAAAACAAAGTAGCTCTGGGGTGGTTGATGTTGGAGGGTGGGGACAGCACCAGACACAAGGTAAGTATTGCAGCATGAATAAATACGTTAAATGTAAGACAAAGACAAAAGTTGGAACGTTAAGTCTTCAGGTGTTAAATTCAGGTCAGTGGAATTTTTAAATTTTGGGAGATTGTTTTTAGGAAGCTACAGATTTAAAAAAGAGTGAAAAGAATATCAACATCACATGATGTCCTATACATGATTGGCATTTGATCTCCTTTAAGGAGCTGGGCCAGTCACCCTCTTCCCATTGCACATCATTCAGGTTCATTGTCCAAACTTCAGGCAGCTGGATGGATGACACAAGCAATGTGAAGGAATTTGTTATCTGTCAAGTTCTATCTTATCTAATTTAGAGGATACATTGTATCCACTTATCTGCACCCCAGATACTCTGTGTAATGATTACCAATTCTGACCGCACCGGCCAGAAATATTCAATATGTTGTGACAAAGGTTGCCGCCTGCTATAAAAATATGATTTTTTTGCACTGTCAGCCAAACTATAGGTTGCATCATAAAAAAAAATCATTTTTTTCTTACATACACCCTGACACATGGTGGATTTTGCATGCTACCCAAGCTAAATCTCTGCTGTTTTCCTATTAGCTGAAACATGAGACTTTCAGAGCTTTTGGAGGCCCATGCATGTTTACTATTAGGTTGGACATAGGAAGGTGCAAAGTGTGCCACTGCAGGAGGGCTGTCATACCAACCTCAGCCACAAGGGGCACCCATGGGTCAATTATGATGGAAAGGATCCATATTAGAATGCTATTCTGTTAAATGGGACCCTGGAGAACATGGAGGGCCAGGACATTTGCCTGGTTTTCTACTCTCACCAACCTAAAACTGGCCTTTGTGTCATAGTGATGCATAAGACGATCCAATTCAATCATATCCAAACCTAAGAAAGATGGAATACATTGCAGCTTGGCTGTGGTGGCTGCATTTGTTTTGCTTACTCAGGACTTTTTTTATTTTTCTCATGGCGATCCATGCTTTATCTGATGCATGATATTACTGTAACAATTATAATCAGTCCAAAAAAAATGTAACCTTGTATGTTCTTAGGGTGAAAACATTCGGGTATCCAGGGTCATCATAAGCAACCTCATCAATAATGATGCAAGACTGCCTGAGAAACAAAAGTTTTTTTTTTTAGACTTGCCGAACAGATGTAAGAAAATATTTCTGATTGTATATGAAGGAAAAAGCTGACTTTTATTGTCAGGGTTTACAGATGCGTGAAAGTATTTATTCACCTAAATCCTCCATTCAGGTCCTTTGAAGGAGCTGGGACTGGTTGCTGCCATTTTTGTATAAAAAGAAGTAACGGCTTACCAACCATTGAGACGAATGCATTCAAATCAATAAAAACAGCTGGAGGCTTAAGGGCATCCAGAAGCAACACGTCAACATTAAGCAACCACAGATGCTATCTAGCGCTACTCCCTGCAAAATCGGATCCCTTCTGCTCATATTCATTTAAATGGTAAAGTTTGGGAGAGCGGTTGAGCCTGAAACTAGCATAAAGGACCCGTTACTGGTGAACTGGCCTAATTATGGATTCTGTTTGTTGTTGATATTACCTGCGTCTAATTAAAACTTCAACTTGGTGAATCCCTAATTTTCCTATCCAACCTAGCCCGTCCCCATTGCAAGAAAAACTTAGGCTCGGGGCTTTTCCTAATTTTGCAGTTTTGCTTATACCTAATTAGAGTCAATCTTTAAAGAATTTCCTATCTGGGGGAACTAGAGGACAGGATTTTATTACTGCGACCCCATTGGTGAATATTTCTCTCACTTCCTGTCCTTGCGACACCCATACAAGGATTTTATGGTGGTCTCTGGGGCAGGAAGCCATATAACACCCTCATCAACCCTTCTAAACTTTTCCAAATATGTGGAGTTTTTTTTTCTGGATCACATAATGTGTGCATTGCCATGCTGCGGTGTTGTTACAATTCCCTATCCCCTGAGGAAGCCCACTGTGGTGAAACGTGTCGGGGTGAGACTCAAGGTAACATATTGAACATCTTAAAAACATTATAATGTTTGGCTTTATGGGTCTCCAATGATATGTTAGGAGCCCTAATTGTGTATCTATGCTGAAGAAAACTCCCTGCGGGGAACTTTGTCTTCTGATATTTCGTCTTTGTGTATAATTCTTTTTGACTTGATTTGTAATAAAGGATTTTAAAATCCTAGTCTGCCACACAAAGCCATTCTTTCTGCCCCTTTTTCTGTATATACATGCTGCGGCACCTTTCATTTTGTGTTGTAGCGCACCCCAATGCATGCTAGACCCTTCTATGGTGCACAATGGGGAGTGTTGCATTTTTGGCACATTGACCTATTCAATAATGCAACTGATCCTTCCCGCACCCTAACCATACCAATATATTACGGCTTATTTACTGAATCCTGATTGGTTGCTGTAAGTTACTGCATCCTCATCACTGTTCAGCATGCTGCTGTAATGAATAAGTCAAGGCGTGTTTCTATAAAGTCGCCATTGTCGCCCTGGGTGGTTCTGTATTTGTTATTTACCGTCAGTCTGAATGATTGTGAGATATCGTCATAGTGAAGTAGCTTTACAACATCTCTAATTACACAACTGAAGCCGCATATTTATCAGAACAATTACCCAGGCAGCACAAAACAATCTATTGGCATGTCACAAAGCTTTTAAGCCTGGGGCCGTTCAATACGAGGAGTTCTGAGGGCAGCATGGAGGCAAAGGGGGACACTACACCCTGCAGTGCTGGAGTTCTGGGATCGGTCCCGACCATGGAGACTCCTAGCGGGCCGGGTGTGGAATTTCTCCATATTGATTCTAAAAACTCTCCTGTGAATGGGGACATTAGATTGTAAGCTCCTGATCTGAATAATTACCGTAACTTGGTTCTAATGCAAGCACCAAACTAAAGATGGTGGGGGTGGGTCTGACTCAATTATAAAGTCATGATTTGCATATTTCATCATTATGGATTTAAAAAATCAAAGTGGAACTCCACCTAAAAATAGGAGTTGCAAGCAGGTTTTATATTGCAGGAGGGACAGGTGAGGTGTTTTCTGCAATTATTGTTGTCCAGTATTTATATAGCGCCAACATATTACACAGCACTGTACAAAGTCTAAAGTCACGTGACTAGCTGTCCCTCAAAGAAGCTCACAATCTAATGTCCCTACCATGATCATATGTCTTTATTACAGTCTAAGGTCAATTTGTGGGGAAGCCAAATAACTTACCTGCATGTTTTTGGAATGTAGGTGGAAACCAGAGTACCCGGAGGAAACCCACACAAACACAGGGAGAACCTACAAACTCCATGCAGATCATCCTATTGTGTGTGAAATTCCCCCACCTACTAGATTGTAAGCTCTTCGGGGCAGGGTCCTCTCCTCCTGTATCACTGTCTGTATTAGTCTGTCATTTGCAATCCCTATTTAATGTACAGCGCTGCGTAATATGTTGGCGCTATATAAATCCTGTTTATTAATAATAATAATAATAATAATAATAATAATAATGCAGATAGTGCCTTGGCTGAGATTTGAACCTGGGACCCAGCACTGCAAAGGACAGATTGCTAACCACTGAGTTACCATGCTGCCCATAAAATAAACTTTCCTGCCTGTTTGCAATCTTTTCATGGAATGCACATGTGCAGCTTAGTGTACAAGGAATGGATTATGCAGTAAGCAGTCTTATATCAATAGGCCCCCTTTAGGAGTTTTAGGAAGGGCGATCATCAAGGGGGGTGGGGGTTCCTTTGTACCTTTATCAAAAGAATTTGATTTTTGCACTATTGTAACTTTTGAACATCAGGGAGAGGAGCCCAGGAAGTTTACCCGGTAAAGGGACCCAGATATTTCTGATTGTGACCCTAGTTATAGGGTCCGGTGCCAGAATCAGGGAACACTTGGCCATATTTAGGGTCTGTGACAGATTTTCCATCACTTCCTGTCCTGGTGACAGACAATGCAGGCAGCAGTGACCTGTTTGCACCTAAAGGACATCTCCGGTGCTCAGATGCTGAATGCAGAAATGGTGACAACACTGAATCATGCATTGATGGAATTTTTTTTGGGTGTGGACGGACGGGGTGATCTCAGAGGCGAGCAAACAATAATTATGTGTTTATTGTGAAATGATAATATAGATTGGCATGTGGGTGGGTGGCATGAGTGGCATGCAGGGGGACAATGCACCGCAGGATTAGTCATTGCATTATAGCACTGGCGGGGCCAGTTTTAGTGCTGGGCGAGCTGGGTAATTGCCCGTCTTTTCCAGGACAGAATGGCAGTGATGGAGAGAGCTGCATTATATTTAGGGCCCCATATTTGCCCAGGGCCTTATGGGGATAGTTGCCCAGTGCAGGGATAGATAAAAGTGCAGACTTAACCCTCACCCTGCGTGCTGCAGCCATGAATGGTAACATGCGTTGTGGTGATGCATTGGAGGGAAAAAAGGGGCCATCTTCGTGCTGCCCGATTCCTATTCCCATGAATAGGTCCCCTTGCCACCATGCACAGTTGCGATGGCAGTTTGGCAGTTAATCAAACTGCTTTGATAATAATGACTTTTGATAATAAAAGAAATCTGCAGCTGGTTAAAATTGCTGTGTGTATGCTTAGATTTAATTATGACAAAGCAACAGTGCTGAAAATGCAAACAAATACTAGTCTGGGACTTGTAGTTCTACACAAGCAAAAAGGAGAATTGGGAACAGGTCATTGTGGCTTGATAAAAGTCACCGATCTGATCTGACACCCCACACACGTCACCCGGGACACCCGACACCCCATTATCACTTCCCAACAGTATCAACTTTTCTTGGAACTCCGCCAGCCGGTGACGTCACAGCAGCAGCAGCAAAGGGAGGAAAAAAATAAAACGGGGGCTCGGCTCTCTCTCCGGGCCAATGAGAAGCGGGCGTGCCGCGAGGCAGCCAATCAGCGGCGGGCGGACAGTTCCGCGGACCTGACGACCTTCAGGACTCGGGAATAAAAATGCCGAGAGGAGACAGCAAAGGTTTGCTGGAGATCTGCGGGGACCGGCGCTGACACCGGGACCGGAGGGGTGAGTGCAGCCTGACACCTTCTATCCTGCCACGGCATGCTGATACTTGTAGTGCATTGCAGTCATTGGTTCTGCATTCCTTCCCCTGTGTGCTGCAATGGACCCTTCCCTATGCCAGTCCATACATCTGCAGGGCTTTGCTGCAACCCCCCCTCCCCCCCATCCATAGATCCCCGGGTTATTATTATTATTATGTGTGCGGGGATCAGCCTGAGTGCTGCCTGTACTGCCGCTCCCTTCTGCAGCCTATCATACCTACAAAGACATCTCAGCCCCTACCATAGGGCGATGTGTGGGCACTTCTCATGGTATCCAGCCCAGAGCAAGGTGCACACACAGCTCCTGGGGTATATATGGCATGCAGCTCTATGGTATATGGCGGTGCTATTCTGTGCAGACCATGTATTATAGATGATGCCTTTATGTATTATAGATCGCTGCTCTACTGCAGCCGGAGGCTAATTACTATGTATAGAGAGGGCTGCTATTATTAACCTCTTATAGTGCCAACATATAATAGAGCGCAGTACAATGTCAGTTCCATTGATACCACCAACATATAATAGAGAGCTGTACAATATCAACTCCATTCATAGCACCACCAGATTATGTAGTGCTGTACAATAAAGATTCCTATCTAGTAGCCTAATTCATATATAACACCAACATACAATGTAATGCTGTACAGTAGAGGGCTGTTATTAATAACCTCCTATAGCTCCAACATATTATAGACAGCTGTACAATATCAACTCTATTCATAGCTCCAACATGTTATGGAGAGCTGTACAAAATTAAGTCCATTCATAGCTCCAACATATTATAGAGAGCTGTACAATATAGACTCCATTCATAGCACCCACATATTATAGAGCGCTGTACAATATGAACTCTTTTCATAGCACCAACATATAATAGAGAGCTGTACAATATAGACTCCATTCATAGCACCCACATATTATAGAGAGCTGTACAATATCAACTCCATTCATAGCACCAACATATAATAGAGAGCTGTACAATATAGACTCCATTCATAGCACCAACACATTATAGAGAGCTGTACAATATCAACTCCATTCATAGCACCAACATATATTAGAGAGCTGTACAATATAGACTCCATTCATAGCACCACCATACTATGTAGTGCTGTACAATATAGATTCCTATCTAGTAGCCTTATTTATATATAGCACTAACATGCAATGTAGTGTTGTACAGTAGAGGGCTGCTAATATTAATCTCCTATAGCTCCAACATTTTATAGAGAGCTGTACAACATCAACTCTATTCATAGCTCCAACATATTATGGAGAGCTGTACAAAATTAAATCCATTCATAGCTCCAACATATTATGGAGAGCTGTACAAAATTGACCCCATTCATAGCGCCACCACACTATGTAGTGATGTACAATATAGATTCCTATCTAGAAGCCTAATTCATATATAGCACCAACATACAATGTAGTGCTGTACAGTATAGAGAGGACTGCCATTATTAACCTCATTTAGCTCCAACATATTATAGAGAGCTGTACAATATCGACTCCATTCATAGCACCAACACATTATGTAGTGCTGTAAAATATAGTTTTTCTTCTATTTAGTAGCCTAATTCATATAAAGCGCCAACATACACTGTAGTGCTGTACAGTATAAATACCTATAAAGTAGTACTATCCATTGATAGTGCCAACATACCATGTATATAGATGACTCTTATTTTTCCCCTATATAGTGCCAACATACACTGAAGAGCTGTACAATATATAGACTCTTGTATAGTAGCATAATCCATTCATAGCGCCAACCTACTATGTTTGTAGAGGACTCCTAATATTACTCTATATAGCGCCAACATATTATGGGGAGCTGTACAATATCAAATCCATTGATAGTACCAACATACTATGTAGTGCTATACAATATAGATTCCTAACTAGTAGCCTACTTTATATATAGCACCAACATATTATGTAGTGCCGTAAAATATGGACTCCTTTATAGTAGCATAAGCCATTCATAGCGCCAACATATGTAGAGCCCCACAACATTGACTCCTATGTATTAATCTAATTTATATTATTTGCCAACATACTATGCAGCGCTGTAAAATTTAGATTCCTGTAGATATACCTAATTCATATAAAGCACCAACATACTATGCAGCGCTGTACAAAATAGATTTCTTTAAAGTAGCACAATTCATTCAAATTGCCAACATACCATGTATAAAGGGGACTCCTATTATTACTCTGTATAGTGCCAACATATTATATAGGGCTGTACAGTATTAACTCCATTCATAATGCCAACATACTATGCAGCGCTGTACAATATAGACTCCTATTCAGTAGCATAATCCCTTCATAGCGCCAACATACTATGTAGAGCCCACACAACATCGACTCCTATGTATTAGCATAAATCATATATATTGCCAATATACTTTGCAGCGCTGTACAATATAGATTCCTGTATGGTAGCATAATCCATTCACAGCACAGGACTTCTATTATTACCCCTTATAGCTCCAACATATTATAGAGAGCTGTACAATATAGACTCTTGTATAGCTGCCTAAACCATATGTAGCCTTAACATACTATATATAAAGAGGATTCCTAATAATACCCTTCTATAGCACCAAAATATTATATAGAGCTTTTAGCTGTATTAGCATAATCCATACAATGCACCAACATACAATGTAGTGCTGTACAATACAGACCCCTATGTATTAGCACAGTCAGTATGTGACTTGTTTTGATTTGCTCTTTTTTGGTGTATATAATATGCCATGGAAAACATTTTGTTATATCTGAATACCAGAAACCCGGGCAGCTGATATCATCACAGGCTTTCTTGCTGTTATCAGCTTTGTTCCCAGTTCTTTCTGACCTACAGCTTGCTTCTTATGTCATGGAGATGAGGAGAGGTAGGAGGTGTTTTGTAGTCCTTTCCTAAGGTAACAACACGTCCACTCTATAGATATGGTGCAGCAAGAGTTGTCACCTAAGCATGTTATTTGCAGGTAAAAGACATCGGTAGATATAAAGGTGCATTGAGCTTTGTAAATGTGTGAATATGGCCTGCTATAAACTACACAATCAGAGTGAACGTGCAGTGTGTATGTGTCATGTTTATGTAGTATGTAGTGGATGTATGTGCAATATCTATGCATTGGGGGGGGGGGGCTGCTAATATTTACATGGTGTGAGTACATATATATATATATATATATATATATATATATACTGTATAACTCTGCAATACATTCACATGTCCCCTTGTTTTATCCCTATTCTGTGCCAACAAAAGATAGCATATTTGTGTAATGAGTGGTGTCAGCCCTGCCCAATTGCCCTTTTGTTGAACTATTCAACCACTCCCTCTATTTTTGGCTTGCTTTTAAAGGTGTACATAAAAGACCAAAAGGGAGCAATTGATGGATCTTCATAGACATGTAACAAGTCACTTATTGATTATGCTAATATAATAATTAAATGGACATATAGGAGTCTGCATTGTACAGCCCTATGGAATATGTTGGTGATATATATTTTATACATGAAGCATTCAGCGTGTCCAGTGTGTATGTTTTGGTATGTACATATGCTGTCATTAGTATATACATTCTTTGTGTATTGTTTATACATTCTATGTATTTTGTGTACATGTGGTCGTGCTGTGATATTGTGTGAATGGCACGAGGATTTCTAGATTTTCATCTAACTGTACATTTGCATTTTAGGAAGTGTCCCCTGTGCCCACTGATGTGCCCCCTGCATCCAGAGCCACGGACAAGACACAGACATGCCGGGCGGCGCGCGTTGGGTACCCTCCGGGGATCCCTCTGACTACCAGTCGCAGAAACAATGCAAGAAGACATCATTTGCCTTCTACCAGGCGGTGCGGGACCTGCTGCCAGTCTGGGCGCTGGAGGACATGCGGCTGATGGAGGCCCTGCACTGGGAGGAGGGTGGCAAAGTCAGCTCCTACACCCCCTCTGAAGCTCTGCTCTATGCACTGGTCCACGACCACCTGGCCTATGCCCGATATCTGCTCAACCACTTCCCCTATGATGCTTTGGCCGTGCCAAGCAAAAGCTTCAGTTGCTGCCAGTCTGCAGCCCCGCATCTCAGCATGGCCGTACGCTATGACCGGGTGCAGATCCTGCGCGAGATCCTACGCACCCTAAGGACTTTTCCCCCTGCTAACCGGGCTGCCTACCTCAACAGGCATGGGTGCCAACGGGTGGAGCTGGGTAAGACCCCCGTGCATCTGGCTTGCGAACTGCAGAGAGCTGAGTGCCTGGCCTTGCTGTTGGGGCACGGCGCCTGCCCCTACGCCACGGACTGTAGCGGCGACACTCCCTTGGACTACCTGTTGCAGCTTATCCGCAGCAGTCCGCATGACTTGCGCCTCAAGCGCCTCTGCCTGGACTCACTCCTTCTATTTATGCCTGGGGGGCTACCCCCTGCCACCCGCCACAGACTGCGGGAAGACCGTGACACCTGGTGGGAGGCTTTGGGCCAGGAGCTGTACACCTGGCTGAGCGGTGCCTCTCCCCCCAACCTCTTCACCCTCTCTATGCAGAGCCTGCTAGGTGCGCTGCCAGCAAACAGATTCCTGGAGGCCCTGGAGGAACTCCCCCTGCCAGACTTTCTGAGACCCCTGGCCTTAAAAAAGCAAATCCAAAAATAGACCCCTCGGAGTGGTAGAAGTGCCTGGACTGTGCGTGCAGCAGCCACTGTGGACATTACCCATGGCATAGCCTTTTATATTTTTATGTAACACTAATCACATGAAAAGCCCCTGATGGAAGCAGCCTCGTTTATATACACCTGTTCTTGGTCGGTGACTCCACTTATAAATTGCAGCTTCCATCAGAGGCTTCTGTAGGTATTTTGCCATGTGAGGTTGCCTTTTAATCTTTTTAACTACAGATATCAGCATGAATTTACATTTTACCCTTTCCGTGATTTGAAAGAGGGTTAGATTGCATTGCTAGAAAAAGTAAATCCATAGCTACACATCTATATGATTCAGCCATGCTGAGACTTGTAGTTCTAGTGACGTCTAGTAACACTGGAGCTGTTGCAGGACTACAAATATCAGCATGGCGTTATATCTTGTTCCGTCCAATCCAGACTCAGCTGCATATAACTCTCATTGAATTTATTGGCATTTATCTTATTGTGTATGCAGCACTCAGGAAGATGTTAGGTACCACAGCTCCAAATAACAGCTGCAGTAGAGGGAAGGTATAACCCCTGGCCTTTTATTTTTTGTAGCCTGTGTCCCTTTGGGGTGATTTCCTTCACTTCCTGCTTTGGAGACATCACAGGAAGGTTAAGAAAATTGGCTTTGGATGGCTCATAGAGTAGCCAATCAGATCACAGTTATTTTTAAAATTTTAGCTTAAGTTTGAAAAGTGAAGCATGTGATTGGCTACCTTGGCCCCCTATATTTTGCAGAATCTTCCCCCTGGATAATAATATGATAGTGGGGGTGTGGGTGCGGAGGGTCCGGGGGGGGGGGGGGGGGGGGGGGGGGGGGGGGGGGGGTGTAGACCACGAATTTATCTATAGGATTGTGTTGCCAAGGGCCCTTTTTTTCTGCTCCATCTCCCTCTCTGCTTAGGGACTGCTTCAGATTGGCGGTGTAGTGCCTCACCCATGAATGAGACTTCATTCCATTCATCTATAGGGAATAAATGGGGGCCATTCAGCACTGCTTGCTGAAAAAAGTTAAAACTCTGAGGAACCAATGCAGCGATACGGGTGCCAACCGCCAAGAGCTGCTGTTCCCACCTCCATTCTAAACCACTCCTTTGAGAATCAGGGCAGGCCTGATAGCATTTATTTCAATATGGCGGCCTCTCTTACCTTCCTTCCCTGCCACTGTAAAAAAGTTTTTGTACTTCTGGGTATAGGGGGTTCATGTGACCTTATCCCCTCCCTCCAAGAGAACAATAGCCAATCACCAGGCCCAAAAGCTGCCATGTGGGGAAAGCCTTGATGTTATGTGGGCACGGGTGAAATAAAAAGGGAAAATGGAGCAAAAACGTGGGGCCCTGTTCAGTGTCCATTACCTGCTGCTTACTTTGCACTCAAAAAATATTTTTGAGTTTTTTTTCTTTGTTAATAAAATTTTATTTTGTACAGGTAAATTTTAAGGTAAAAGAAAGGACTACAAATTTGATACAGAAACCACTGGCTGGGTGCAGGGAGGGCTGCGGATATGGTGGCCCTCCTTCCCTAGTGGCCCGCCTTTGGTGGATAATGTAATGTATGTGTGGGTTGTATAGCCATAATAACCTTAAAAAAGTATAAAGTGTTAATTCTTTTTAAAAAGGCACAAAAACCACCCACTTTTAGACTGAACAAGGTGCGTTAATGTCCCCTATTCAGCTGAATGTATCACAGTAACTGAACTAGGAACTGCACTATCCTTAGCAAGCACAGAAAGTTTGCCTTAATGCTAAAGAAGCCTATTAGTTGCTTTGGGCACTACGGGCAGTTCTTCCTTCAGGCCCTTTCATACGCAAGGTTTGTTTTGTAATTAGCTCTAGGTTTATTTTGCAATGGTGCTTACAAAAAAGGGTGAGCTCTGCAAGATCAATGACTTTAAAATCACAATGACATTTTGTTGCCTAATCAGTCATTTTAGGCCTCAGCTTTTGTTGTGGTGGTCATTTTATCCAAGAAATAGTTACGTGGGCGGCCATTTTGTGACATCAGTGTAAGCGTTCTTAGAGCTGAGGCCTGTAAATCCACTTGAGGGCCTAGCTCAACGTCCTTAGCCCTTTCACACTAAATAATATACTCCTAAAGATGGCTTCCTCCATTTTGTACAGCTTTACCCCTTTTTGCAAATCGCCCATTAAAAAGTCTCAGGTTACAATATATTTTGCACTAATTCATATGGGTGCGTTTCATGTAGCAAAATAAGGGCCTTGTTATGTATTAAAACTGGTGAGGAAGTGCAAAGGTATCCGTGTTGTTCATGGCAACCAGTTGGCTTCCACAAGCCACTTACTAATAAAGCTTAGAAGTGAAAGCTGGTTGGGTGCCATGGTGACACCATGTTGTCTTCCCTCCAAATTGAAGGTACCAGGCCCGCCGTTATATGAAGCAGGGTGTGGCTATTACCAGAAATGCAATGTACCAATATGCACTTTACCATGGACAATACGATGCGTTTCATTATATATATGTGTAAATATACATGTTGTGTGCCTGAAGCCCGATCTCCGTTTACCTCAGATTTTTATTTTCAGGTACTGTTTTTACTTTGTTTGTATGACATATTTTATTTATTTCTCATCTTTGTTATGCTAAACAATAAAATTGTACTCCAATATTATGTGTCTTATGGAGAAGGAAATAAAGGTGTGTGTGTGTATATATATATACATAAACCCTTTGTCCTAACAAATGTAATATCAGGATCTAAACACGTTCCCAAGTATTCAAAAACAGACCGGGTCAGACACACCCCTTCTACTCAATAACAGACCGGGTGTACAGACCGGGTCAGACACACCCCTTCTACTCAATACCAGACCGGGTCAGACACACCCCTTCTACTCAATACCAGACCGGGTCAGACACACCCCTTCTACTCAATAACAGACCGGGTCAGACACACCCCTTCTACTCAATAACAGACCGGGTCAGACACACCCCTTC
>NC_092869.1:41111148-41111472 GCF_032062135.1 Pyxicephalus adspersus
GATCTGGCCAATCACGCCCCCTCTCTAACCTGGCAATATAAATGCCACTTGTGCTGAGGGGTGTGGCTGCTACTCAGCTATGCCAGCATTGAACACTGCAACGTGAAAGCTGAAAGCAAGAATTTTACTAATAGCAAAATATAATCTTTATCATTATATATGAAAGTTATTAATAGATATAAAGAGATGTCCTAAAAATCCACGCTTGATAGATATGTGAATGCAAAATCAGCTGTTTGTTGATCATGTTTACTCCTCAAGACCTTAGTGTCTGGGACAGACTGAAACCTGAGGATAGCTATGCCCTCAGCTGTATAATTTATA
>NC_092869.1:41112126-41120225 GCF_032062135.1 Pyxicephalus adspersus
GCAGGTCAGAAGAAGGTCAACAAACAGGTCTAAACCACCTGCTAATGAATTCTCAATGATCTCAAAAACATCTCAAACAGAGATTCATTCACCAAATGATTCATGGTTCGCACCAGCAGCCAGTCATGTGACCAATGCGGATTTATTGGTCATGTGATTACTGCATAAGAATAGGTCTGCTGTTCAGAAAAAATGGCTCATTGGCCGACTTCTTGATTTTTAGTTCCCCCAGAACCTGGGGACAAGGAATTGATCATGTGACTGTTTGCTGCAGGGTGTCCTATGTACAATTCAGTCAACTTCTATTTATATAAAACTTCTATTATATAAAACTGGTATGGTATGACTATAGTATGGGGGAATTGTAAGTCACATGACTATAGACTATAGCGCTATGTAATATGTTGGTGCTATATAAATAGAAGCTAATAGTAATTATTCACCTGTTCCACCCACTGTAGGTTAATGTAAATCCTGAGGACAACTGAACAGAGAAATTAGACAAATATAATCCTCAGACTACTTTGTGTTATATAACTCTGTCCTGTGGTTTGGCGCAGTTTTTCCGTACGTTGCTGTTTACCATGACAAAGCCTAAATACTACCGCACACAATGTGACCGAGAAGGACTCTGCTATGGAGTTGTGCTGTGTCAGCTGCAGCAGAGAGATAAGGAGGGGATGGAACACCACAGCATATGCAAGGCACAGTTAAGGCCTTCCTACTTAAGCATTTCGATGAATAATAAGTAATTGCAGTGACGCATTTTGATGAATAATAAGTCATTGCAGTGACAAACAATTGAGACCTAACTCTTACCGGCAAATCTTCACAAACAGAACAAGCAGCTGTGATGGCATCCAGGGATGGGGCTACGGTGACATTCTAGCCTCATACAGATGACTGGCACTGAAAACTTTTGTCATTGTTTCCAGTGACAGATGAATGAATGAGTGTTGTACACACAAAGCTGTTGTTTTATGGAATGGGAAGGATGAGTGAGTGGCACCCCGTTGTGCTCTCCTCTATAGGACTGCACAGTGGTCATTCCCCATTGGTTATTCTTCAATCTGCCAATGCATTCCAGTGACAGATGAACAAGCTTGCACTATACACACACACCACTTGGGAGTAGAGGGGGAGGACGAGCGAGTGAACTCCCCTCTATGTTTTGCATAGCAGTTTTTCATGGATCCGCTGTGAGAAATCAATTAATGTCAGGTGACAGCTGTAGACGTCAGATTCTCACCTGATATGAGCATGACCACTCGCCTCAGGTACTGATTATTTGACGCCTTAGCAACACTAAAAGGTTTTTCAATGCAGTCTTATAGTCCTGGTGACTGAGGCCACCATGTCAGCAAGTGGGGAGAAACCTAAAGTATTCAATTTGTCACCAGAAAGGAATGCAAAGGGAAATCCTCTAATGTGGACACCTGTGCCAGTGACAACTAACCCAAAGGGATTTTCTCTTTGAGAGTAAAGTAAATCTTCCAATGGGACACACACATTCCCTACTCCAAGGAAAGAAGTACAAAAATACTTGGCTTTATACAGAGAACAGAACTCAAACAAGAAGAAAAAAAAAAAAGAATAAATCACTTGACTGAAGTTTACCAGACTGTCATATTGATCCTCTGGCTTTAATGCATTATGAAGCATCAAACGAGAGCTGAACAGGGATGGATCCACATGTTGCCAATGATGCCATGTTTTAGTCTCTCTCTCTCTCTCTCTATATATATTTTTAGATAAACAGGTCAGTTATCCTATTCAATCCAAAAGTCCATTTGATCATTTTTATTGATCATAAATCGATTCAGCCACATGTGATCGTTAATGAGTACACAACCTTGACTGGCCAAGTCGGAAACTTCATCATACAAGTATTTGATGGGCTTTTGTGGTCTCAAATTTTGGATTTTTGTGCACACACCTTCACGTGCAATGATTGCATCGTGTGCCAGTGCGATTGATTAATTTTAGGGAGACAACATTTATATTGATGAAGGTAAATTCAATATCAATCAAAGGAAACAGAAGTGAAGTTTCCTTTAAGAAGATGGAGCTTTTGGGAAGCTCCCAGGTGTTGAAAGCCACACAAGCTAGTAATGATGGCTGCCGCCAAGCCTGTGCTTGTCTGGAAAGATCGAGTTTGTGGGAGCTGTATCTCGCTCTGAGATCATTATCAGGACATTGCAGACTTGAAAACCGCAATATGTTGTAACCACTGGAGGGTATTGCAGAAACCAAACCAGTCCCACCGCTTCCCAGTGTGTCAGTGCTGTCTGTGACCCATCCAGTGTACCAGCACAGTGCTGGGGAAATACACACAGGGCTTCTGTCAAAATTTAAAGACTGCTAGGGGGTCAGGGCTGGGCCAAGGTTAGGGAAAAGTGGCAGCTGTCGTCATTTCAGAAGGAAGGGGCACATAGGGCAAAAACTGCAATCTATGCTACTGAAAGAGTTTAGGTCTTTTCACCTTGGATGCTCACCGACCATGTCCCCGCACTGCATGGACAATTATATTTATGAATGTTCTGCATGGATAAACTTTAAGGTTTCTTAGATGCGAGATGATCTGCAGAAACAGATGCTGTTTTTTTTCAGATGCAGAGAGAAACAAGTTGCAAATGTGTCTGCTAAATTTTTTCTGCACCCAATATATAATTACAGGGCTTATGGTTTCTTAAAGAGATCAGCCTACCCAATCTCTTGGTCAGAGCATTTTCATGGTCCAAAAATACTTGCAGCACATATAAAAAGCGATAACAAAATACAACGACATTGCAAAATAACTTTATTATTTTACTTAAACAGTCATAATAAAATGCTGTTAAAACTGTATAAATGAGTAAAGCTAGACACATTTTCAATAATAAATTAGCACATTCATTTTCACTAGAACCTCACATTAGTAGTAACAATATACATGGCAAGGTTAAAAAAAAAAAGTTTTAGTCCATCATTAGCACTGCAAAACGCGTACCGCTCCTAAAAGAGGATGTCCACCCAAAGCTGATATTTTTGATTGAATGGTAGTCAGAGAGATGTTACTGGCCTGCAACCCTGATAGGGGTAAGCTGATCCCACTTTGATATCAAGTGGGTGAGCGTGGTTAGGAACACAAACTAATGGAGAGCCAGCCGGACATCCAATCAAATCAGAAATATCACCTGTGGGTGGCCCACCCCCTTAAAGTGTACCTGTCACCCACATAAAATAAAGGTGGGCATTTTATGGGCTCTATCATCATTTGGAGTATTGATTCGCTAGGTATCTATTGATAGATTTATAAAATACTGATACAGCACACAAAATGCTTGATTGGTGGATAAACTTTAAAAAACAAACACCCCCCCCCCCCCCCCCAACTCGTTCATTACTCGCAAATACATTCCTGGGGTGATTAACCCTTCCTATGCCAGTGGCTGTGCAATATATTACAGTGCGCCCACCTATTATGGAAACAGCTATTCAGCAGCATAAACATGTTAAATTAAAACAAAAATGATCACAAACTTCACAGGCTCAGAAAATCTGCAAACCACCGGGCCTCATTTATCACAGCATCTTGCATAAGAACTAAGGCAACCAATTGGATTCATACCCGCCTGGGAACGTGACCCGGCTGGAGAATGGGAGTTTGAATCTGATTGCAGGACAAACTCAGACAGTTCTTATAATAGACTGCGATAAGCGAGGTTGAGCTTTGCCCACCACCATAGTTTACCTAGATGTGTAGGGGTGATGATGTTTGCTCTGTAGAGAAGGCAGAGTACAAGTGGCTATTTACAAAATGGTTAAAAAAAGCAACTCGTAAACAATTCTAAAGCTAAGGTAGGTTAGACGTGCTTCTAGTTAATAGGTGGGACTATAAAGCAGTGAACACATGTAAACTGGAGCTTTACTTATGAATGGCAAAGCAACTGGTTCTCTTTACTGCTGACCTCCCTGACATTCCAGGAAAAAGAGGTGGAAGCTCTGTGCAACCTTCCAGTGGCTTCAAGTAGAGCTTACAGAGGACTGAGAATTTTCTTTTCACCACCTTCCATGTGACAGATCTGGGCAAATCAACAAACACCAGCACTGTCATGTGGAATGAAGGGAAATGAATCACATATGCTTACCTTACCAGGGCATTACTGAGAAGGGCATAATAAAGTGAACCTACTACTTTGTCTTCCATATGTTAAGCACTGGTTAAGGTCCAAATTTCTCAAACATTTACACTCATTGTCTGTTCCAGTTACCGATACAAAAAAGTGCAGAAAGTGAAGATTCTCATTGGGGGTGGGAGGACTACAAAAAAAAATCTAATAAAGGTTGTAACTATTCACCAAAATGTAATATAAGATTGATATAAATGACAAGAATCCATGATAAAAGATCTAGACATAACATACAAATTGCCATGAAGGTAAGTGATTTAAAGTAACATTTTTTTAAATGACCCCCTAAATTTGCATAATGTGAAGTATTTTCATGCGGTAAACACATGTCAAAGGCAGTAAGTCTGGATACGTTAAATTTCAGTACTGGAAGATCTGTGCAGACAGCTATGCTTTTCCCTAAGATCTCCTTTACACTATGTCTCCCTGTAAAGCTAACCTTAATCCTTTTACTAAAACTCCCTGTAAACCAAACAATCACTATAGCTCTAAATGTACCCGTAACCCTAAAGCTGTAACACCCAACCCTCCCCATAACCCTCAGTTTCCATGTCACCCCATCACTAAACCTCCATGGTACCCTACCCTTAACACCAATCATCCCAAATGTAGATATATGATTACATACTCACCCCAAGTCACTGAAGACCAGCACTTCTTGCTCAGAAAGATACTAGAGCCAATGTACAGTGGTATAATCTATCCTCGAATAATATCTCCTACAGTAAAATGTGGCAAAAAAAGGGGGTCATCTTTGCACCATTTTTCTAAAGTATTAGTTTTTCTCAAGTGTTATGTTTCAATGAACAGTAACAGTTTGCATATTGTGTGTTTTCACCAGACTACAGAAATTGCCCAGATTTAGGCTTAGTGTTGTCGTACACATGGGTAAAAATTTAGAGATGGTGCTTGTGAATTGGGATTGAAACTCTTTCATTCTGTTGTGGATTACTGCACTAGATCTATGTATTCCGGCTTTGTGGGACCTTTTAATGGAATCTATATTGAATATTCTAGTAATATCAGGAAATGTGGTGTGTTTTTAAAGTGACACGGTCACAGCCTTTTAAGTGTGGCTTAAAAGTGCCTCCTGAAAGCCCATCTTCCCAAAGGGAGGTATTTACCCAGTGTATATACTCACCAGTTAAGGCTCCTTCAATTAACCCCTTCCATTGCAACAGTGCTCTGCTAGTGTACTGTCCTGATGGAATGGGAGGCTATGTGCTCCTTTCAATGGTAAAGATATTAGCCCTGAACTAAGGAACAGAAAGGTGAATGTAGGGGATAGGAGGAACCTCAAAGTCACATAGGGCGTGTGTGTTATGGGGCGACGAGATCAACACACGTGTAAGTTTCACTGTAGACTTCAGCACCTGCCCTGATGAGGCGAAATCACCCCCTAAAGAGGTATTTAGCATTGCTTTTTTTTGCCGGGAATTCCTATTTGGTAATTCTGGGTTACTTTAATGCAACGTGTCAATGGACAAAGCAATGCGCATATCGTAAATGAGTCTTGAACCTCCAACACCAATTATTGTATGATTCTGTAGAGGATGAAAAAAAAAAAAAAAAAAGCAAGACCTGTCCCTGGAGCATCACTAGTTTTTGCCAACAGGCCCATGTATATTTACCGAATAGGATATATTTAATTTTAAAAGCAGCTAACTTAATTTTCAGACAGGAAGTTCCAAAGACTTATTAATTTAGTTGTCTGCCTGCTTATGTCACAAACTATTCTAGAACGATCACTTAACTGAGGTGCCACATGTCTGGTGAAAGAAGAAATCAGGCTTGAAGTGCATGCTCTGTAATGAGAAGGGGCAGCACATAGATGGACCTACAAAAGCCGGGATGAAGGGGGTTAAAGTTGGTAGCCAGTATTACTAAAAAAGCTCAAAATTAGGTCTGAGGCCAGTCAGGCAGAGGATCAGCGATACAAAATCTACAGAACCAGAGGCTTTGAAAACTGGCATTACCCTTCTTCTGCAAAGTAGTAGTGCCTGCTATTGGCAAAACAATTTGAACAGTTTACAACAGTGCACGGTTGTGCAACAGTGGCCATCAAGAGAACAAAATCATACAAATCAAATGAAAGCTCCATTATCCTGTTGTATATATCATTTCATAGACATGAGGAGAGCTATAATTCGATTTGTGGGTAAATACAGTCTGTGTAAAACCTCGTATTAGAGTTCTGGAATATATTCTGGCAATGTGTAATAAGTGCCAAGATTTCTTCTAGCTGTACATATACAAGCTTTGTATCAAGAGCAGGGATACAATAATGTGGAAATGTACTGGACCAGGCAAAGTGCTTTGTATCTTACACTGAAGAGATTTAATAAGGACAACACAGGCTTTTTAGCAGCATATGAACGATCACTAACAGCTGTCTGATGTACAGCAGTGTCAGATGACCTCCCACTCGTCCTCAAAGTCAGAGTTGATGTGCAGATGGTCGCTCTTTGGAATGCTGGGGTGATGGCTGTATGTCCTTGTGAGGCGCTGAAGGAGAGATCCAGTGGTGCCCACACCCCAAAGCTCATCTTGTGGAGTCACTGCAGAGAAGTTATGATTGGTCAGGATGGAAAGAAATGAGACCCTGACTCACAACTGTCTGCACTGCTTTTTTTTTTAACTTTCTAATTATGACGAACAAGAACAGTGCACAATAAAGCAGTATTTTACCACCACCCTAGAAATAATTCTGTCATAACTTTAATAAAGTGTATGTAATCTTTTACTTGCTACCTTTTGGTTTGTAAATATACTATTAAAATTACAAAAAATTATTCAGAACTCTTTGGTGCCTTAACTACAGGTCCTTCGGGATTATCCCAGGCATTCCAATTATCCTTCCTAATACTCATTTTGGGACTACATGAATAAAAAAATAAAAAAAATAGCATCTATGTCGTACAGAATAGAATACTGAGGGGAAGGGTTTGAGTAGTTTAGCAACTGTGCAGGTCTGACACAACTTAATACATAAAAATACTCTGTATTGATGGCCCAAAACATCATTTAGGAGGTGTGTATGGCAATTCATCATTCAATTTCTCTACTTGCTGGATCTTTACACATATTAAACATTTTTTATGCATTAAAAGGATGTTTGTGTGTTCATTTTATCTTGCCTTGACATATGCTTTAAAAATAATTATAAGGGGGTAGGGTGGCCCAATGTACTATAGCATTGCCTGGATGAAAAAAAAAATCCAGGTAGGCTGGCTCCTTCTACCCTCATGACTTGATAATTTGTGAACCCTACAATCAAATACATTTGTCTGTGAATATTGGTATATAGATTATCTGTATCAGTTATAAACATGGTAAAGAATCCATTTGGATAATTAAAGTGACTGTCACAATTTTAAAAAGCTGAACTGCTCATTGCAAACACCTAATGCTTAGAAGTCCTGAAACTAGCACTGCAAACTTTACTGTGTTGAACAGAAATTTTTCCCTATCTGACATTTATGGGAGCATTGGATGTCGTTGCTGCTTGATGAATTTTATATTTAAACTTTCAGCTCCTACTTTACTACAGCACAGTAGTGATCTAGGAGCCGACTACTAGACATCCGACCCTATGGGAAGTGTCTGAAGCAGAAGATTCTCTATTCAACACAATGATGTATACTAGTAGCAGAAAGCAGAATAAGTAAATATTACTTAAACTTGCAGAGAGCAATTATTTTCATAATACCTAAAATAAATAAATACTTTGGGCTCTCTTTTTCTTACCCGTTAACCAGGACATATTTCCTGGGATTTTCTTCCAGTAGTCACCGGCTGCATTCTTTTCTGTTATCCCATATCGTCTGGCAATGTCACCATTGGGACAAAGTGCCCAGACTGTCCTCGAGCTCACAACAAGCTGACATGCCTGCAAACCTATAGGTAGATCAAAGAAAAAAAAAAAAA